>NC_056746.1:1322268775-1322388775 GCF_019279795.1 Protopterus annectens
GACAAACAATCATTTAGCAGTGTAAATGCATCTAAACATGACAGAACCTCCACAATGTATTCCACAGATCATCACAGCCTCTATGCAAGTGAAATTAAACTCAAAATTACCAACAAGCAATAAAACTCAGCATTCTTCTCCCAACTCAATTTTCATACAAATCCTATTATTCACTGTGCCCACACAGTCTAAAGCATTTCTATATATTAATAAAGAAAAGAAAAGAGAGTAGAAAATAAAAGGGAGTGAGGCAGAAATAAAAAAATGTAAGAGAAAGCTGTAAGAAGTATATACAATGGAATGTTACTTACTGTTTATATTAATAGAGTTAAAAATAAAACATATTATTTACTCTTATTTAGTTCTGATTATTATTAGTTAAAGCATGACAGATTATTTACAAACAAGCATAAGCAGTATAATCAAGAAAGTATAATTAGAAATAGCATTTGAAGAACTTATAAACTTTTACAAGAAATAAATATGTTATTATTCTATTAATGATATTTTCATTACTGTTCTCTCCCTGCCCTCCCCCACCCTTTACCCACTACATAATCTAAATAAAATGTCATTGTTTAAACAAAGAAAATAATAAAAGAAGAAGGAAAAAAAAAAAGGTAAAGATAAAAAAATGTATCAAATTACTAACCTTACTTTTTTCAGAAAGAAAAACAAATCGAGTCACAGCCTGCCATTAAATCCTCAGGCATTTTGACTGGTTATGAAACAAAACATTTCTTTATACATAGAGAATAACAGTCACCCTTTTCTGACTGCACCAAACGGCAATGTAGTATTAAGCTATATGCAGTGTTACATTATGCTGTGTTTGGTGTATGCAGCATTTCCACATCCATTACATATTGACAACAGTGTACACCTTCCACAAATAGTTGTACACATTAACTGAATGTACATGTGTGTGCATACAGTCGGATACATGCTGACATACAGCTGTACCTTTGACATGAGCATTCACTAAATTACAGCTGTAATAATGCTCACAGGAGTGTTCTATGCTCCATAATGAACAGGGTGGTTGGCATACACCTGTGTTTCTTTATTTGATATTTGCTGACAGTATCTGTATATGTGCTTGTAATTCTTAGTTTTCTTAGTTTTCTTACCATTGCACATCGTTGTGACATAATTGCACATTACTGTGCATGTGTGTTTTATACATGCCCAGTTCTGATAACATCAAAAATCAATCTGGCCATTTACCATTTTTTTCTGGATGAAAAGCCCTTAGTGATGAGGTGTGCCACATAGTTGGTTAAATGCATTTTCTGTCTGGCTTCAATAGCACCTTGTGTGCTGTACACATGCATTTGCATTTGTGCCAGTTTACTTTGTCCTGCTTTACCCTGAAGTGAGCCTAGGTTGTCCACCCTCGCTTCTACCTTCATATCTCGCTATTACTTTTTGCAGATACGTTTTCCTCTGTTGCAGCTACTGACCACTGCCATGTATTAACCTGACACAGTGAACATATGCCAATTGTACGGCCATTTTACAATGTGGGACATGTCCACACACGTTGGTGGCTAATGCTTGCTACGCATTTTTGTTCTCATTATACTGGTGTGTTATCCAGTGTAGTTTTTTCATATCCATGTGTACAGCCTGCAATATTTATTATGCTATACTGTTACATTTTTGAACATATTATTACATGTCATTGGGGTATGTGTATCAACCTTGATTTCCCTGACAGACATACATACACATCAACATCTGTTTGTTGCCTTTGACATGGCGTATTTGTGTAAAATATACACATTCCATTACACATTTGTTTGGGTTGTGTACACATACTTGTGAATGTAGCCACCTCTATTGCTCTTCTCCAGTACTTCCGTTTGGTACTGTGCTTGGCTGTTTGCCTTTCACATGAATGGTTTTAGGTTTGGTTCTGTCCTCTGCTGGAGTTATCTAGCATTGTTAGACCTGTATTTATTAATCTGTGCTTGGTTTAACCCTGCAATTCTGACAAACTAATTGAATATGTGAATTTCATTGGTTAATTGATTAATTGTTTGTAATAGGAATGTATTTAAGATGTGCTTCTTCAGTTTTACTGTTTCATTTGCTTTTCTGATGAATTCTTGGCGAGACGAAAGCGGAAATTAAAACATTTTTTTTTTACTGTAAATCTGTATCTTCCAATCTTTATTGACCATCAGTGCCACTGTTCTAAGTGAATTTGGTGATTTTGCTGTGGTTGTACTTTGTTTCTTTAATTGAATATGTGTTTACATATCCAATGTGCACCGTGATCCTAATTTATAACCTTAGAACACACATCTACCATTGGTCATAGACATCCAGATATGACTGCCACTGAGTTTGTGACATGACATACCGTGATAGTGCATAGGGAGATAAGGTTTTCTGCATTTCCCCTTGGCTTGTATGCATCCCACCTTGTTTGTCAATTTTCCAGTGCCCATGTTGTGCAATGTGCCATCTGTGTAACTTACCCGTCCTTACTGTTTTTTTTTTCCAGTCTTTGTCTGTCTTGTGTTGTACTATTTTTTCTAAGGGTATACCTGCTGTGATGGCCATCTCCTCCTCTTTCCATATGTTTACCTTTCCTTCTATTCTTAAAAAATAGAAATGGAGCCTATTCCCACAAAAAAATGTCAATGTCCCTCTGACTTTCCCTCAATTTTTCCTGTTCCAACATCCATTTTGTGTGTCCCTCTTCTTCGTCCCTACCCCACATCTTCTTTTCTATCTCCCACTTTTCTTGGGGGTGTGCATTACATGTGTACCTGACACATGTCCTGAACCCATTGTCAGCAAATGGTATTATGACACTATGGGTGTTATTGCATTCCACCTTTACATTTTTTTTATTAGGAAATTTACAGTTTCTATCAGAATCCATAACCTGCTAACACTGTTAACACTAAAAGTATAAAACTGTGGAGCTTTCATCCCCGGGCCTCCACTGATAAAGGGCTACTTAGCTCATTCGGACTAACCGGGTCAACAAATGTAAACTAAATAATAAATAAATATATATTACAAATGGCATTGCAGCTTTGAAACACGTATTTCATGTTAGTGGTTGAATTACATAAATATCCATAGTTTTCTATCAAACTTCTGAGTATATTTATGAAAATATATGTTACAAGCACCATGCAGCTTACGTCAGGATAGCTGGCATTTTTTTTTTTTTTTGGCATCATAACTTATTCAGTTACATTCCTTAGTTGTCCTTAAACTTACGGGACAGATTGTATTTTTTATGTACATATATATATATATATATATATATATATATATATATATATTTTATATATATATATATATATATATATATATATATATATATATATATATATATACATATATATATATATATATATATATATATATATATATATATATATATATATATATATATATATACATATATATATATATATATATATATATATATATATATATATATATATATATATATATATATATATATATATATATATATATATATATATATATACATACATATATAAATGTATATATATAAATATATATATATATATATATATATATATATATATATATATATATATACACACATATATCTCATAACTTTGCTACTGTAGAACATGCTTGGACAAGCAATTCTTATTACTTATGGATTACTTATGGATTTGCTTAGTGCACCATTGATACAGTGAGCCATCACTGGGCACCAAGCTATTCTGAGTTTCTTGTAGCTCATTTCAATATTACAATGATATCCTCAAGTTTTGCTCTGATATCAGCAAAATGCACTGGATACTGTAAGCTTTATGAAATCCAGATCCTTTTTTCTGTAATAAAAATAGACTCAATATGTCTGCATAATTTTGAACATAATTTGAAATAAATTGCCAAATTCAGAAATATTTCCAGAATTGTGTGAAGGGAATTTGCATAATGAATAGCCACAGTCTGGGTGTGTGTCTAGTTCTGGAACTCGTACTGCAAGCTGGAAGACTGAGCAGCATGGTCAGGTGAGGCTCATGGCTGTATAATGACAAGGTAAGGAGCAATATCATTTCAATAAGTATCTCAGAGTATATCAATTAGCCAAGGCTCATGGCTGTATAATGACGCGGTAAGAAGCAATATAATTTGAATGAGTATCTCAGAGTATATCAATTAGCCAAGGCTCATGGCTGTATAATGATGTTGCAAGGAGCAATATCATTTCAATGAGTATCTCAGAGTATATAAATTTGCCAAGGCTCATGGCTATAATATGATGGGTAAGGAGCAATATCATTTCAATGAGTATCTCAGAGTATATCAGTTAGCCAAGGCTCATGGCTGTATAATGACGCGGTAAGGAGAAATATCATTTCAATGAGTATCTCAGAGTATATCAATTTGCCGAAGCTCATGGCTGTATAATGATGGGTAAGGAGCATTATCATTTCAATGAGTATCTCAGAGTATATCAATTAGCCAAGGCTCATGGTTGTATAATGATGCAGTAAGAAGCAATATCATTTCAATGAGTATCTCAGAGTATATCAATTAGCCAAGGCTTATGGCTATATAATGACACGGTAAGGAGCAATATCATTTCAATGAGTATCTCAGAGTATATCAATTAACCAAGGCTCATGGCTGTATAATGATGGGGAAGGAGCAATACCATTTCAATGAGTATCTCAGAGTATATCAGTTAGTCAAGGCTCCTGGTTGTATAAGGATGCAGTTAGAAGCAATATCATTTCAATGAGTATCTCAGAGTATATCAATTAGCCAAGGCTCATGTCTGTATAATGATGGGTAAGGAGCAATATAATTTCAATGAGTATCTCAGAGTATATCAATTTGCCAAGGATCATGGCTGTATAATGATGCTGTAAGGAGCAATATCATTTCAATGAGTATCTCAGAGTATATAAATTTTCCAAGGTTCATGGCTGTATAATGATGCGGTAAGGAGCAATATCATTTTAATGAGTATCTCAGAGTATATCAATTAGCCAAGGCTCATGGCTGTATAATGACACAGTATGGAGCAATATCATTTCAATGAGTATCTCAGAGTATAACAATTTGCCATGGCTCATGGCTGTATAATGATGGGTAAGGAGCAATATCATTTCAATGAGTATCTCAGAGTATATCAATTAGCCAAGGCTCATGGCTGTATAAAGACACCGTAAGAAGCAATATCATTTCAATGAGTATCTCTGAGTATATCAATTACCCAAGGCTCATGGCTGTATAATGATGGGTAATGAGCAATATAATTTCAATGAGTCTCAGAGTATATCAATTAGCCAAGGCTCATGGCTGTATAATGATGGGTAAGGAGCAATATCATTTCAATGAGTATCTCAGAGTATATCAATTAGCCAAGGCTCATGGCTGTATAATGATGGGTAAAGAGCAATATCATTTCAATGAGTATCTCAGAGTATATCAGTTAGCCAAGGCTCATGGCTGTATAATGATGGGTAAGGAGCAATATAATTTCAGTGAGTATCTCAGAGTATATCAGTTAGCCAAGGCTCATGGCCGTATAATGACATGGTAAGGAGCAATATCATTTCAATGAATATCTCAGAGTATATCAATTAGCCAAGGCTCATGGCTGTATAATGATGGGTGAGGAGCAATATCATTTCAATGAGTATCTCAGAGTATATCAATTAGCCAAGGCTCATGGTTGTATAATGATGCCATAAGAAGCAATATAATTTCAATGAGTATCTCAGAGTATATCAATTAGCCAAGGATCATGGTTGTATAATGATGCAGTAAGAAGCAATATCATTTGATTGAGTATCTCAGAGTATATCAATTAGCCAAGGCTCATGGCTGTATAATGATGGGTAAGGAGCACTATACATTTCAATGAGTATCTCAGAGTATATCAATTAGCCAAGGCTCATGGCTGTATAATGATGCAGTAAGGAGCAATATCATTTCAATGAGTATCTCAGAGTACATCAATTAGCCAAGGCTCATGGCTGTATAAAGATGCAGTTAGAAGCTATATCATTTCATTCAGCCTCAGAGTATTTCAATAAGCCAAGGCTCATGGCTGTATAATGACGAGGTAAGGAGCAATATCATTTCAATGAGTATCTCAGAGTATATCAATTAGCCTAGGCTCATGACTGTATAATGATGCAGTAAGCAGAAATATAATTTCAATGAATATCTCAGAGTATATCAATTAGCCAAGGCTCATGGCTGTATAATGACGCCATAAGGAGCAATATCATTTCAGTTAGTATCTCAGAGTATATCAACTAGCCAAGTCTCATGGCTGTATAATGATGGGTAAGAAGCAATATCATTTCAATGAGTATCTCAGAGTATATCAGTTAGCCAAAGCTCATGGATGTATAATGACGCGGTAAGGAACTATATCATTTCAATGAGTATCTCAGAGTATATCAATTAGCCAAGGCCCATGGCTGTATAACGATGCCATAAGGAGCAATATAAATTCAATGAGTTTCTCAGAGTATATCAATTAGCCAAGGCTCATGGCTGTATAATGATGTGGTAAGGAGCAATATCATTTCAATGAGTATCTCAGAGTATATAAATTTGCCAAGGCTCATGGCTGTATAATGATTGGTAAGAAGCAATATAATTTCAATGTGTATCTCAGAGTATATCAATTTGCCAAGGCTCATGTCTGTATAATGATGGGTAAGGAGCAATGTCATTTCAATGAGTATCTCAGAGTATATCAATTAGCCAAGGCTCATGGCTGTATAATGATGCCGTAAGGAGCCGTATCATTTCAATGAGTAATTTAGAGTATATCAATTAGCCAATGCTCATGGCTGTATAATGACGTGGTAAGGAGCAATATCATTTCAATGAGTATCTCAGAGTATATCAATTTGCCAAGGCTCATGGTTATATAATGATGCAGTAAGCAGCAATATAATTTCAATGAGCATCTCAGAGTATATCAATTTGCCAAGGCTCATGGCTGTATAATGATGGGTAAGGAGCAATATCATTTCAATGAGTATCTCAGAGTATATCAATTAGCCAAAGCTCATTGCTGTATAATGATGCAGTAAGCAGCAATATAATTTCAATGAGCATCTCAGAGTATATCAATTTGCCAAGGCTCATGGCTGTATAATGACGCCGTAAGTAGCAATATCATTTCAATGAGTATCTCAGAGTATATCAATTAGCCAAGGCTCATGGCTGTATAATGATGCTGTAAGGAGCAATATCATTTCAATGAGTTTCTCAGAGTATATCACTTAGCCAAGGCTCATGGCTGTATAATGACGCAGTAAGGAGCAATATCATTTCAATGAGCATTTCAGAGTATATCAATTGGCCAAGACTCATGGCTGTATAATGATGGGTAAGGAGCAATATCATTTCAATGAGTATATCAGAGTATATCAATTAGCAAAGGCTCCTGGTTGTATAATGATGCAGTAAGAAGCAATATCATTTCAATGAGTATCTCGGAGTATATCAATTAGCCAAGGCTCATGGCTGTATAATGATGGGTAAGGAGCAATATCATTTCAATGAGTATCTCAGAGTATATCAGTTAGCCAAGGCTCATGGCTGTATAATGATGGGTAAGGAGCAATATAATTTCAGTGAGTAACTCAGAGTATATCAGTTAGCCAAGGCTCATGGCCGTATAATGACATGGTAAGGAGCAATATCATTTCAATGAATATCTCAGAGTATATCAATTAGCCAAGGCTCATGGCTGTATAATGATGGGTGAGGAGCAATATCATTTCAATGAGTATCTCAGAGTATATCAATTAGCCAAGGCTCATGGTTGTATAATGATGCCGTAAGAAGCAATATAATTTCAATGAGTATCTCAGAGTATATCAATTAGCCAAGGCTCATGGTTGTATAATGATGGAGTAAGAAGCAATATCATCTGAATGAGTATCTCAGAGTATATCAATTAGCTAAAGCTCATGGCTGTATAATGATGGGTAAGGAGCACTATACATTTCAATGAGTATCTCAGAGTATATCAATTAGCCAAGGCTCATGGCTGTATAATGATACAGTAAAGAGCAATATCATTTCAAAGAGTATCTCAGAGTACATCAATTAGCCAAGGCTCATGGCTGTATAATGATGCAGTTAGAAGCAATATAATTTCATTCAGTCTCAGAGTATTTCAATAAGCCAAGGCTCACGGCTGTATAATGACGCGGTAAGGAGCAATATCATTTTAATGGGTATCTCAGAGTATAGCAATTTGCCAAGGCTCATGGCTGTATAATGATGGGTAAGGAGCAATATCATTTCAATGAGTATCTCAGAGTATATCAATTAGCCAAGGCTCATGGCTGTATAATGACGCCGTAAGAAGCAATATCATTTCAATGAGTATCTCAGAGTATATCAATTACCCAAGGCTCATGGCTGTATAATGATGGGTAAGGAGCAATATAATTTCAATGAGTCTCAGAGTATATCAATTAGCCAAGGCTCATGGCTGTATAATGATGGGTAAGGAGCAATATCATTTTAATGAGTATCTCAGAGTATATCAATTAGCCAAGGCTCATGGCTGTATAATGATGGGGAAGGAGCAATATCATTTCATTGAGTATCTCAGAGTATATCTTTTAGCCAAGGCTCATGGCTGTATAATGATGGGTAAGGAGCAATATAATTTCAGTGGGTATCTCAGAGTATATCAGTTAGCCAAGGCTCATGGCCGTATAATGACATGGTAAGGAGCAATATCATTTCAATGAGTATCTCAGAGTATATCAATTAGCCAAGGCTCATGGCTGTATAATGATGGGTAAGAAGCAATATCATTTCAGTGAGTATCTCAGAGTATATCAGTTAACCAAGGCTCATGGCTGTATAATGATGTGGTAAGGAGCAATATCATTTCGATGAGTATCTCAGAGTATATCAATTTGCCAAGGCTCATGGCTGTATAATGATGGGCAAGAAGCAATATAATTTCAATGAGTATCTCAGAGTATATCAATTTGCCAAGGCTCATGGCTGTATAATGATGTGTAAGGAGCAATATCATTTCAATGAGTATCTCAGAGTATATCAGTTAGCCAAGGCTCATGGCTGTATAATGATGGGTAAGGAGCAATATAATTTCAGTGGGTATCTCAGAGTATATCAGTTAGCCAAGGCTCATGGCGCAATATCATTTCAATGAGTATCTCAGAGTATATCAGTTAGCCAAGGCTCATGGCTGTATAATGATGCAGTTAGAAGCAATATCATTTCATTGAGTCTCAGGGTATATCAATTAGCCAAGGCTCATGGCTGTATAATGATGAGGTAAGGAGCAATATCATTTCAATGAGTATCTCAGTGTATATCAATTAGCCTAGGCTCATGATTGTATAATGATGCAATAAGCAGGAATATAATTTCAGTGAATATCTCAGAGTATATCTATTAGCCAAGGCTCATGGCTGTATAATGACGCCATAAGGAGCAATATCATTTCAATGAGTATCTCAGAGTATATCAATTAGCCAAGGCTCATGGCTGTATAATGATGGGTAAGAAGCAATATCATTTCAGTGAGTATCTCAGAGTATATCAGTTAGCCAAGGCTCATGGCTGTATAATGATGCGGTAAGGAGCAATATCATTTCAATGAGTATCTCAGAGTATATCAATTTGCCAAGGCTCATGGCTGTATAATGATGGGCAAGAAGCAATATAATTTCAATGAGTATCTCAGAGTATATCAATTTGCCAAGGCTCATGGCTGTATAATGATGTGTAAGGAGCAATATCATTTCAATGAGTATCTCAGAGTGTATCAGTTAGCCAAGGCTCATGGCTGTATAATGATGGGTAAGGAGCAATATAAATTCAGTGGGTATCTCAGAGTATATCAGTTAGCCAAGGCTCATGGCCGTATAATGACATGGTAAGGAGCAATATCATTTCAATGAGTATCTCAGAGTATATCAATTAGCCAAATCTCATGGTTGTATAATGATGCAGTAAGAAGTAATATCATTTGAATGAGTATCTCACAGTATATCAATTAGCCAAGGCTCATGGCTGTATAATGATGGGTAAGGAGCAATATACATTTCAATGAGTATCTCAGAGTATATCAATTAGCCAAGGATCATGGCTGTATAATGATGCGGTAAGGAGCAATATCATTTCAATGAGTATCTCAGAGTATATCAATTAGCCTAGGCTCATGACTGTATAATGATGCAGTAAGCAGAAATATAATTTCAATGAATATGTCAGAGTATATCAATTAGCCAAGGCTCATGGCTGTCTAATGACGCCATAAGGAGCAATACCATTTCAGTTAGTATCTCAGAGTATATCAACTAGCCAAGGCTCATGGCTGTACAATGATGGGTAAGAAGCAATATCATTTCAATGAGTATCTCAGAGTATATCAGTTAGCCATGGCTCATGGATGTATAATGACGCGGTAAGGAACTATATCATTTCAATGAGTATCTCAGAGTATATCAATTAGCCAAGGCCCATGGCTGTATAATGATGCCGTAAGGAGCAATATAAATTCAATGAGTTTCTCAGAGTATATCAATTAGCCAAGGCTCATGGCTGTATAATGATGTGGTAAGGAGCAATATCATTTCAATGAGTATCTCAGAGTATATCAATTTGCCAAGGCTCATGGCTGTATAATGATTGGTAAGAAGCAATATAACTTCAATGTGTATCTCATAGTATATCAATTTGCCAAGGCTCATGTCTGTATAATGATGGGTAAGGAGCAATATCATTTCAATGAGTATCTCAGAGTATATCAATTAGCCAAGGCTCATGGCTGTATAATGATGCCGTAAGGAGCAATATCATTTCAATGAGTATCTCAGAGTATATCAATTAGCCAATGCTCATGGCTGTATAATGACGCGGTAAGGAGAAATATCATTTCAATGAGTATCTCAGAGTATATCAATTTGCCAAGGCTCATGGTTATATAATGATGCAGTTAGCAGCAATATAATTTCAATGAGCATCTCAGAGTATATCAATTTGCCAAGGCTCATGGCTGTATAATGATGGGTAAGGAGCAATATCATTTCAATGAGTATCTCAGAGTATATCAATTAGCCAAAGCTCATTGCTGTATAATTGATGCAGTAAGCAGCAATATAATTTCAATGAGCATCTCAGAGTATATCAATTTGCCAAGGCTCATAGCTGTATAATGACACCGTAAGGAGCAATATCATTTCAATGAGTATCTTAGAGTATATCAATTAGCCAAGGCTCATGGCTGTATAATGACGCTGTAAGTAGCAATATCCTTTCAATGAGTATCTCAGAGTATATCAATTAGCCAAGGCTCATGGCTGTATAATGATGCTGTAAGGAGCAATATCATTTCAATGAGTTTCTCAGAGTATATCACTTAGCCAAGGCTCATGGCTGTATAATGACGCGGTAAGGAGCAATATCATTTCAATGAGCATCTCAGAGTATATCAATTGGCCAAGACTCATGGCTGTATAATGATGGGTAAGGAGCAATATCATTTCAATGAGTATATCAGAGTATATCAATTAGCAAAAGCTCATGGTTGTATAATGATGCAGTAAGAAGCAATATCATTTCAATGAGTATCTCGGAGTATATCAATTAGCCAAGGCTCATGGCTGTATAATGATGGGTAAGGAGCAATATCATTTCAATGAGTATCTCAGAGTATATCAGTTAGCCAAGGCTCATGGCTGTATAATGATGCAATAAGAAGCAATATCCTTTGAATGAGTATCTCAGAGTATATCAATTAGCCAAGACTCATGGCTGTATAATGATCGGTTAGGAGCAATATAATTTCAATGAGTATTCCAGAGTATATCAATTTGCCAAGGCTCATGGCTGTATAATGATGCGGTAAGGAGCAATATAATTTCAATGAGTATCTCATAGTATATCAATTTTCCAAGGCTCATGGCTGTATAATGATGCGGTAAGGAGCAGTATCATTTTAATGAGTATCTCAGACTATATCAATCAGCCAAGGCTCAAGGCTGTATAATGACGTGGTAAGGAGCAATATCATTTCAATGGGTATCTCAGAGTATAGCAATTTGCCAAGGCTCATGGCTGTATAATGATGGGTAAGCAGCAATATCATTTCAATGAGTATCTCAGAGTATATCAATTAGCCAAGGCTCATGGCTGTATAATGACGCCGTAAGAAGCAATATCATTTCAATGAGTATCTCAGAGTATATCAATTACCCAAGGCTCATGGCTGTATAATGATGGGTAAGGAGCAATATAATTTCAATGAGTCTCAGAGTATATCAATTAGCCAAGGCTCATGGCTGTATAATGATGGGTAAGGAGCAATATCATTTTAATGAGTATCTCAGAGTATATCAATTAGCCAAGGCTCATGGCTGTATAATGATGGGGAAAGAGCAATATCATTTCATTGAGTATCTCAGAGTATATCAGTTAGCCAAGGCTCATGGCTGTATAATGATGGGTAAGGAGCAATATAATTTCAGTGGGTATCTCAGAGTATATCAGTTAGCCAAGGCTCATGGCCATATAATGACATGGTAAGGAGCAATATCATTTCAATGAGTATCTCAGAGTATATCAATTAGCCAAATCTCATGGTTGTATAATGATTCAGTAAGAAGTAATATCATTTGAATGAGTATCTCTCAGTATATCAATTAGCCAAGGCTCATGGCTGTATAATGATGGGTAAGGAGCAATATACATTTCAATGAGTATCTCAGAGTATATCAATTAGCCAAGGATCATGGCTATATAATGATGCGGTAAGGAGCAATATCATTTCAGTGAGTGTCTCAGAGTATATCAATTTGCCTAGGCTCATGGCTGTATAATGATGCGGTAAGGAGCAATATCATTTCAATGAGTATCTCAGAGTATATCAGTTAGCCAAGGCTCATGGCTGTATAATGATGCAGTTAGAAGCAATATCATTTCATTGAGTCTCAGAGTATATCAATTAGCCAAGGCTCATGGCTGTATAATGATGAGGTAAGGAGCAATATCATTTCAATGAGTATCTCAGTGTATATCAATTAGCCTAGGCTCATGATTGTATAATGATGCAGTAAGCAGGAATATAATTTCAGTGAATATCTCAGAGTATATCTATTAGCCAAAGCTCATGGCTATATAATGACGCCATAAGGAGCAATATCATTTCAATGAGTATCTCAGAGTATATCAATTAGCCAAGGCTCACGGCTGTATAATGATGGGTAAGAAGCAATATCATTTCAGTGAGTATCTCAGAGTATATCAGTTAGACAAGGCTCTTGGTTGTATAATGATGCGGTAAGTAGTAATATCATTTCAATGAGTATCTCAGAGTATATCAATTTGCCAAGGCTCATGGCTGTATAATGATGGGCAAGAAGCAATATAATTTCAATGAGTATCTCAGAGTATATCAATTTGCCAAGGCTCATGGCTGTATAATGATGTGTAAGGAGCAATATCATTTCAATGAGTATCTCAGAGTATATCAAATAGCCAAGGCTCATGGCTGTATAATGACGCAGTAAGGAGCAATATCATTTCAATGAGTATCTCAGAGTATATCAGTTAACCAAGGCTCATGGCTGTATAATGACATGGTAAGGAGCAATATCATTTCAATGAGTATCTCAGAGTATTTCAATTAGCCAAGGTCCATGGCTGTATAACGACGCCGTAAGGAGCAATATAATTTCAATGAGTATCTCAGAGTATATCAATTAGCCAAGGCTCATGGCTGTATAATGATGCGGTAAGGAGCAATATCATTTCAATGAGCATCTCAGAGTATATCAATTTGCCAAGGCTCATGGCACTATAATGATGGGTAAGGAGCAATATCATTTCAATGAGTATCTCAGAGTATATCAATTAGCCAAGGCTCATGGCTATATAATGATGCAGTAAGCAGCAATATAATTTCAATGAGCATCTCAGACTATATCAACTTGCCAAGGCTCATGGCTGTATAATGATGCCGTAAGGAGCAATATAATTTCAATGAGTATCTTAGAGTATATCAATTAGCCAAGGCTCATGACTGTATACTGACGCCGTAAGGAGCAATATCATTTCAATGAGTATCTCAGAGTATATCAATTAGCCAAGGCTCATGGCTGTATGATGATGTGGTAAGGAGCAATATCATTCCAATGAGTATCTCAGAGTATATCAATTAGCCAAGGCTCATGGCTGTATAATGACACGGTAAGGAGCAATATCATTTCAATGAGTATTTCATAGTATATCAATTAGCCAAGGCTCATGGCTGTATAATGACACGGTAAGGAGCAATATCATTTCAATGAGTATTTCATAGTATATCAATTAGCCAAGGCTCATGGCTGTAAAATGACGTGGTAAGGAGCAATATCATTTCAATGAGTATCTCAGAGTATATCAATTAGCCAAGGCTCATGGCTGTATAATGATGGGTAAGGAGCAATATAATTTCAATGAGTATCTCAGAGTATATCAATTTGCCAAGGCTCATGGTTGTATAATGATGTGGTAAGGAGCAATATCATTTCAATGAGTATCTCAGAGTATATCAATTAGCCCAGGGTCATGGTTGTATATTGATGTGGTAAGGAGCAATATCATTTCAATGAGTATCTCAGAGTATATCAATTAGGCAAGGCTCATGGCTGTATAATGATGCAATAAGAAGCAATATCATTTCAATGAGTATCTCAGAGTATATCAATTAGCCTAAATAAGACAGGAGAGCAATTCATAAACACAGAAGCATCATGCATTAGGGCTTCACCCACTGCACATTTGACCTTACATGAATACTTATGTTCATACTACGGGAATTATGAGCTCAAGTTAAGTAATGGCTCTTTGAAAAATTAATTGTTAAAATGAAATACGATAGTTTGACTACTATATAGCTGCTATGTGTGATGTGCAAGGCCTTGCTAGTGCTGGAAGTTGCTGAAGGCTGGGGGGAGGGGTGTGCAGAGGGCATAAGGAGCATTTAACAATGCAAAAAAATCAAGTATTGATTTATTAGTATTTATTACTGTGATGGAAGCAGACAACAAAAACTGAAATGTGTATATGCCTGTCAAAGCATGTAGTATATGTGTACTTTGCTACAACATAAAAATAACAAAACAATATTAGTTTTCAATAGATAGTATTTTGGTCCTTATTTCATAAGTGCACATGAATGATGTGACTGAGATACACACTGATTGTCAGGTTGAAAAGATACGCAATGTATACTTTTGTGAAACAAATAGCAAAACCAGAACATCTAAATGACTGCATGTGACTACTGATGGTACAGAGCAATAAAGGAGCATGTCTGTGTAACAGCACCAAGTATTACAGCAATTTCTTCAGATGACTACTACTATATCATGACCTGTAGCTATAGAATACACTCAGATGGTTGTTGCAGCTCTAAAGACTCATTTGCAATGTTGTCTTCGTATATAGAGATTTCCAGCAAATAAATATAAACTGCGGGTATTACCAGTCCAGAGACAAAAAGTGATGCATTGGCACTGCAGTAAACAACTATTTTAGGCCACTATTCTACATTGAGTACTAAGCAAAAGGTCACTATAGCATCCTTGATGAAAACAATTCATGAATGGAACAGTCCCAAGGAGACAGCAATATAGGTTCATAGGTTCATAGGTAGGTACTAGGCTATCTGCCCGAGGGCATTTATAAGCCCAGCCAGAGTGTGTCAGCTTTCGCCACCCCATTGATTAATTAACTGAGCCTCTGTCAAGCAGAGCCAATGAAGTGATCCCCGGGGTGTATTTTCTGTTACCCATCCATTCGTCAAGGCTTCTCTTGAAGAGTGTTAGTGAGGGGCTCTGTCTAATGTAGTTAGGAATTTTGTTCCAAAGCATGGGGAGTCTCTGTGATAGGAATCTATCCCTCTAGCATGTTCTATTTATTCTTGTGGCACGGTTTAGCTCACTAGAGCGCGTGGCTAGCAGTGACTTGAATTTCTTTAGGTGGAACATGTCCATCCATCAATTCTAAGTTGGACATGGCTTTGTAAGTCAGGCAGAGATCACCTCTGAGTAGGCGATATGCCACTAAGTACAGCCGGAGTTTTTTCAATCGGGCTGCATAGGACATATGTTTGAGGCCAGTAATCCTCTTGGTGAGGTGCTTTTGTGGTCATTCCATGTTGGAAGTGTCTTGTGAGGTACATCCCAAATGGGGCATTGTACTTTATGATGTGAAATTTACCAACTCTGCCTTAAGTAAGGTGAGGTTTGCTTTAGAAAAGTTTTTCACTGTGGTTTCCTTGGTTGGGGGTGGTGGTGGGGTGTGGACATCCAGGGTGATTAGTTTATGGTCTGATCTAACCAGTGACGGGTTGACCTCTGGTACGGAACACCTGTCACCCATGTTGGTGATGACCAGGTCCAATATGTTGTGGGCTATGGTAGGGGAGTTTGCCAGCTGATCCAGGGCATTTGAGTTGATAAATTCCAGGAAACGCTGAGCCTGGGAGTTTGTTCTCAAGTAGTTTTACCGGTTAATGGTAGGGTAATTGAAATTGCCCCAATATCAGGGAGTTTGGTAGGACCTTCATGTTTTTCAGTGTCTCCAGAAAGGCGGAGTGGTGGTCCTGGATCATGGAGGGTGATCTGTAGCAGGCCACAATTTGCATTGCAGATTTGCCCGATGTTAGTTGCACCTGGATGATTTCCGAGGTATCATGCTGCACCACTAACCTGGAGGTGTGGGTATCCTTGATGAATATGGATACACCCCCTCCTTTTGTGTTTTGGTCCATGTTCTGTGGCCAAAATGTATGGTATGAGTTGTAGTCTGTGGCCAAAATGTATGGTATGAGTTGTAAACCC
This sequence comes from Protopterus annectens, assembly GCF_019279795.1. Taxonomy (NCBI): domain Eukaryota; kingdom Metazoa; phylum Chordata; order Ceratodontiformes; family Protopteridae; genus Protopterus; species Protopterus annectens. The sequence goes on from NC_056746.1 coordinate 1,322,285,641, forward strand.
GTAGTGCTGGAGTGCTCTCTGGAGCCTTGAACTAGGTTTCAGTTACTGCACAGATGTCGACGTTCTCCATACTTAGGAGTGCTTCGAGTGCATGCATTTTGAGATTTAAACTCCTGGCGTTGAGTAGCATAACCCTCATTTTTTTACTTGTGCTGTTTATTGAGGTGGGTTTGAATTTTGAGCCTTGCCTAAAAAATGCACTATGGGGGCAGCAAGAGCCTTGGCCAGTATTCGAAAGCCAAGGGGTGATGGGTGCAAGCCGACTCTTGCAAAGCAACGTGGCTTGTCGAGCATGTCATCCCAGGCTGACAGACTCTGGATCACCTTTGAATGACACCAGAAGCTTAGCCAATTGTTGACATTGATCATTTTTTTCTTTATACTAAGGTATCATTCTTGGTGAGGGCAGGATGCTACTCAGGGTCAGGGTCATACCCACCTGGGCTACATGATCAGAGAGCTCTTCCATGTCTCTTTTCATGTAGTCCAGGGAGGTATGTCTCAGGTCATTCACACCGACATGAACAAAGACAGAGTCATATTTGTACTTGTTCTGGAGTGACCTGAGTGCTTGTGTTATGTGGCGGATTCTGGCTCCTGACAGGCAGCTAACAATAACCTTCTCCTTGTCCAGCCTAGTGAGTGGGGCGTCAGTGTGCCTGACTATTGAGTCACCTATTACTAGTGTGTTAGGTATGTTATTTTGCCTTAAGAGCTGTGATTGTGTGGCACATTGATTTTGTGTTTTATGTGTTGTCTGGTTTGTGACAGGAGAGGTGCAGTTTTTGTGGGTGTCTGCTTTGGAGCTCTCTGATGCTTTTGCAGATTTTTATTTAGAGCCTCCAAGTATGATTTCATGTACTTATCTGTATTTTTTGCCAGTGCTGGTTTAGTAAGTCTATGTGAGACTGGAGGTGTGGTGCAAGTCTTAACCTTCTCCTCATGACTGCCTGTTCCAATCTTGGGTAAGAAAAAAGTACTTTTTAACCTGTTTTAGGTATAAGAGAACAGTAATAAGGCAAGTTGCAGGACTGCTGCCTTTCCATTACTAACATGATTGAACTAAACCTCTTAATAGAGTCTCCTCCCATACCTCTCAATGTCTATGCTTAAGAATTTTGGTTAAAGCCAAAAATAATGGAGGAACAAAGGCCCAACAATCAGGAAAAGTTTTTAAATACTACTGTAATTTACTTAAAAAGTTATTAGAACAATAGGTTTTGCATCTATGTACACACATTCTTTTAACAATAAAAAGTGTGAAACTGTAATCACTCATCACTTTCTTAACAGACTGTAATGTTCACTGACTTACTAAAAAACCAAAAATGTTATGACGAACAAGGAAAAAAAATAAGGCATCAACCCAGGGTATAGGCAGAAGTTTGGAAATCTGACACACTGGAAGTATATTGCACTGTCCTACGCTGTAAAGGTGTAGGTTATGCCATAGCACTGAATTACACTACTACAAATATTTCACTCCCTATAAAAGGTAGAGGCCATGAGCTGCTACTGCAGCACATTAGTTCTTCGATCACATGATACAGACTGCCATTTGCTTACAGTGCTGCACTGCTATGAGTCTGTGTAGAACAGCCAGAAGACTTCACTTACAAGACAAAACTGTGGCAAGCTTCTATGCCATATAATGACAGCCATTCTTACAGATGTCCATCGACACTAGTGGTGGCATTCAGCACCAAGTGTGTGTGTGTGTGTGCGTGTGTGTGCGTGTGTGTGTGTGTGTGCGTGTGTGTGCGTGTGTGTGTGTGTGTGTGTGTGTGTGTGTGTGTGTGTGTGTGTGTGTGTGTGTGTGTGTGTGTGTGTGTCAAAGCACAATAGCAGTCCTGCAGTTTCAACCACAACAGTGTCAGTGTTCAGCACCATGTCTACATGCTACATCATGGCAACTACTTCCAAAGGTCAATTGACACAAACAACAATATGAAAACTTAACCCATCTTAGTGGCACAACATGGAAGGTGGTCCACAAAGTATCATTCACGCTATGCCCTCAGACAAGCTAGAGTAGCACATAGAGTATACCCTAACACTCTACCCATTGTTACAGTAACAACGTTAATGCAATTAAACATATCCCAATGAGCTCTTCTGAATTCACTGACTTTAAAATGACAAATCTCTTAATATTAAAATGCAGAATTTCTGGATCCTATGTAACCTAGTTATCACTTATACCAATGAAATGTCTGCAGTCTAAGAAACAGAATAAATCAAGCTGCCATAAAGTATACCGGCCAACATAAAAATAAACCATCTTAGTCGAATGCAACATTAATAATGTATATCATAAGATGAAAAAAAAAATGTTGATTCAGGCTTATAATAAATCAAAATCTACCACAGGAAAGGACCTACAAAAAAGATCAGCAAAAATCTGAAAGTTACCATGAGAAAGTCCACAGTGGAACACAAATTAAAATTAGCATTCATGGTAAAAGGTGTTAAGAAATCCTTCTTTAACTACCTTAACTGTTCATCTTATGCACAGTAATAAGGCATGTTCCTGAGTCATTGAAAATGATTAACATTATGTCCCTCCATAAAGTAGCCTCACCTCATATAAATCCCAGGCACTGCAGATTTATCAGTCTAATAAGTGCAGTTTGTAAAGCTATGTAGTGTATTAAGTTATAGCTGAATTCCTAAGTTCTAACATAAAAAGTAATATTCTAGACCCACAACGATATTATTTTGTCAAAAGGAGATCATGGCTAATTGACTTAGAAAACTTCAAGAAAATCACTGAAGCTGTAGATAGCAGCCATGCAGTCCATATGATGTCTGAATCTAGGCAAGGCCTTCAACACTGTTAAGCATGCTGGTATTCCAGGTAAGCTTAGATACCTGAATACAGACCCCTAAGCTGTAATAGAGAAAGCAAACTGTATGATAGAGAGAACCTATGTAGTTAAAGTAACAGTTTGCACCTCAGAAAGCAAAAAGGTAGTGAGAGGTATTCCCCAGGGCTCAGTAATGGGATCCCTTCTGTTCAGTATCTCCTTTTTGGATACCTAAGACACTGACCAGGACATATCACTAACCCAATATACCAGTGATTTCAAGTTAGTGCCATCATTTATGCAGCAGCTGATACATGCATGGGCTAAACCATGCAAATCAATGGTGCATTAGGAAATGCAAAGGAGTAGAGATTATCAGCTTTGGCAAACAAAACATGACAATAGCTTACTTTATTACAAGCACCCCACTCCAGAGTGACATGGTCATCACAGATCTTAACATCATTGTAGACGGCTCCCTATCTTTTGACCACCATGCAGTGCAGAAGTAGTCTGCATATCCTTCTGCCTAGCCCTGTTTAAATGCCAAGGTATCTCATCCAGTGAATGAAGTTATTCTACAACTATAATCTATCTGATCAAACCAGTTATACAATATAATGTCCTTTTTTGTGTGCAAATATCCCAATAAACACACAGTTACAAAGACTACAGAGGGCTTTGATTAATGTTTACTATTCTATGTATGTATGTAATGTGGGTCTATATTAGATCAGCGAACGCTTAAAAAAGCGAACGATGATTGATCAACCTTATGTAAGCAAAAGCTTACAATCTTGAACTGTCAGATCAGCGATTTTTTTCCTAGGGAAAAAAATCGCTGATCCAAAACACATACACACAACACAAGCACACCAAACAAACAGAAATCCACACACATACACCTAAAATCTGGCACCTAACCCTACACTAAACTATGCACACACCACTAACTATCCACTTACCTTAACCCAAACCCTAACCCTAAGGTCCATCACTATTGCACACTCATTTCACCCGCTCCCTAACCCTAACTCACCTAAATCCGCCTTAACCTTCAGGTCCACAAAATTGCACACATACCTAACCCGAGCCCTAACCCTAACTCACCTAACCCACCCTAACACTCACATCCACACAATCGCACACTTACCTGAATCCGACCCGTAACTTTCCACCACAGCACTGAAAATACCGAAGCAACAGAAACAGACGACCAAATTCTTTCCCTAGGAAAAAATTCGAGTTTCTGTTGCTTTCGCTAAAATAAGGTTGATCAATCAGCGTCCGCTTGTTTAAGCGTTCTCTGATCTAATATAGACCCATGTAATGTAAGCTGTTGCCATGTGACTCCTGCACCTCCACAAAACAAATATCTCTATAAGCACTAAATTAATACTTGAATCTCAATTGATATATAAATAAGAAATGCTTGATGGACAAATCTATTATGCAATACTTCCACCACCCACTGAATATGTTACATAAAAAACAGAGTGATGCCCTCGCTTGCTTTAAGGCATGCCATGATGATTTCATGGATATGCATAAATTCATTTATATCCTGACTTCTGTTCTTCTAGGAGATAGGTAGTGCCCTATGAGTGTGGGTATTGACAATGTTGCCCCCAGAAATGCCAGTGCATCTGGCTATAATTAACTTTTCATGGACTCCACTACATCAGCATTTTGGACTAGTCCTTTGTAGATAGGGGCACCTTGCATGAAATTTTGTACATGGATGCCTCATTTGCAGTCTAGTGGTGCTTGCGGACTACCTATCCCAGTGATTAATAAGGTATGTACAGATGTACATATTAACTACAGAGATTTTTCTGTATCCTACTGGGGATACAATTGGGGCATTTCAGCCATCTGCCTTGAAAATGCTCCATCAGTTTGTTGATGCCATGCTTCAGTCTGTGGAGGAAAGGGAGCATATATGGTTCCCATGTACCAAAGAAGAGAGAACCAAGACCATGCAGAATGTCTGTGATATATTACTCATTTCCCTGAGGTAATGCAACCTTAGACTGTACCCACATTGAAATTATAGCCCCACCTGATGAACTGTAAAGAAGTTTTGTGAACTATAAAGTGTATCATTCCATCAACTGCCAGCTGATCTGTAATGTACAGGGTATCATCTACATTGTGTCTGCAGGCCACACAGGCAGTTATCATGATGCACACATATGGCACAGGGTATCATCGGCATTGTGTCTGCAGGCCACACAGGCAGTTATCATGATGCCCACATATGGCATACCTGCGAATTGTACCATGGAGAGATGTATTTCTGATGATGCTGTGTATGTCCTGGAATCCTGGCTCATGACGCTATAAGAAATCCACAAAAATCAAACAGAGCAGGGGTACAACTGTGTCAAATACCAAACAAGGAACATTACTGAGTGTGTGTTCAAACTGCTGAATGCAAGCCTTTGCTGTCTGCATTCATCTGGTGACACCCTTCAGTATGAACCTGTCATGTGTACAAAGATAGTGTCAGTGTGTGCAGAGTTACACAATATCTTACTTAGAAAGCAGTTACAGCAGGTTAGCCATTTATAAAAGCAGTACTACCAAGCACATCAGGCTTTGGAGGAAAACAGCAAAGCAGTCAGCAAAGGAGTCAACAACAGGAGCTCAGCATGTTCGATGGAGACAGTCGCAGTTTGATGTGGCACTGGCAAAGAGGTGGCAGCTTACACGTAGCATCAGAATATAGTAGAAAAAAGAAAAACAGATATAATGTCATAAAAGTCATGTAGCTGTGTTTACACATTTATAAGCTGGCCATGCTGGGTGGAAATGGGAACTTGGTCATCAGTGGCCAAGATGGTGATCATCTATGAAGGTAGTGGTGGAATGGCTTTGAAGACAGAGCCTCACCCCCTGTCAAGTAAGTTTCAGTGGACAAATCACACACTAGAATGTGAATCAATCATGGCAATAAAACAAAAGGGCAAAAAAAGAAAGTCAAATTGAACAAAGGATCATTTGTTGTTAAATAAAGTCATAATGGAGAACTGTATAAAGGGGAAGAATCTAAGTATGGCATGGATAGACTAGAAAAAAGCATTTGACAGTATCAGATATTCATGGATAAAAGAATGTTTACAATATATAAGATATACCCTGCACTGATCGATTACATTACAGCAACCATGAAACAGTGGCAAACCACTTTGCAGTTAAGCCATGATAATGGACAAATTATTATTCCAGGGACAAAAATTCAAAAAGGAAAATTCCAGGGTGACTGTCACTGCTGCTGTTGTGTCTTGCTCTTAAGCCATTAAGCTGTCTACTTAACAGATTAGGTCACGGCTACAATCTGGCTCCCAGAAAACACCAAAGTGTAACTACTTCTCATCTTCTTTTTGTGGATGATTTAAAATGTACAGCAGTTCATCAGAAGAGGGACTGAAAGTACAACTGCAAGTGAATAAAACTTTTTCAGATTATATAAGAATGCCATTTGGTCCTGATAAATGTGAAAAGCAACCTTTAATGGAGGAAAGTTGCAGCACCAAGAAAACATCAGCCTTGGACAGGAATGGGATATGAAAGAACTTAAGAAAGAGGAGGTGTATAAATATTTGGGAATTGATGAAGGATCAATAATAAAATATGAACAAATGTGAATAAGACTTAGTAAGGAATATTTCAGAAGACTAAGATTAATACTGAAAGCAACACTGACATCTAGGAACAAATTCCAAGCTATAATCAAATTTGCTCTTCCTGTCCTAACTTACAGTTTTAGAGTGATTGACTGGCCTCAAAAGGTGTTGGATCGGTTAGACTAGAAAGCAAGAAGGATGCTTCATGCTCAGCAAACAATTTATAAAAATCAGTGCATATCAGGACTATATATTCCCCATTCTGAAGGAGGTATGGGCCTCTTCGAAATTGATTACATGTATAGATCTGCAATCGTTGGACTGCATACATATCTGCTGACCTCACAAGTTCAAAACTTAGTGAAAGTTTTCAAACTTGAGAATAATAAGTCTAAAATGATTTCCCTGCTTAGTTTAGCAGAAGCATATCAATGTCCAGCGTGAATGGGAATCAAACAAGAAGTAGATACAAACCAGGCAGCAACTGAATGTGCCAAAAAACAAAAGAAAGAATATAAGGTGAAGGGTCAGATGAGAAGGCAAGAAATGTGGAAAATGCATAAATATAGTTGCAAATATAGAAAACTCTTGCAACATCCTCTTGTTGATCAGGCTTGAACATGAGAATGGGTAAGGAAGGGGAATTTAAACCAAAAGACGAAGGGTTAATATTGGCAGCCCAACATAGTCCACTACATACACGTTGGTTTACAAAGTACATTGAACATGTGGGAGAAAGAGACAAATATAGGTTTTGAAGAACAAAATTGGAAACAGTCACACATCTTGTTGCTGTTGTGCTGTTCTAATGGCAGAAGGACTGTCTACTGAAAGGCATAATAATGTGGCAAGATTGCTGCATTGGGAACTGTGCAAACATTATAATATTGATGTAGCTAAGAAGCAATGGAAACATGAGCCACAAGGCATTACAGAAAATGCTATAATTTATATCACATGGGATCACCCACTACCAAAAGTTCATAAATAGATGTGAGAAAAACAGATATAGTAGTCCATAAAAAGAAGACATAAGTAGCATTGATCATTGAAATTGCTATACCCAGTGACTACTGTGTCTTATGTACAGAGAGACACAAAGTCATAAAATACCAGGATTTGATGGCAGAAATGAGGCAGCATGAACGATACCCAGACAGTTTCCAAAAGTAGTAGGAGCAACTGGTCTTATAAAAAAAGAATTTACAATTGTACTTAGATATGTTACTGATAAATGTAACACCATGTGAATTGCAGAAGGAATCAATACTGGACACACTACGGGTCCTGAAAAGAGTACTTCTGGCTAATATCAAAGAATGAAACAATACTAATTTCATGAAATTTAATCATACTTTGACATAGGAATGGGGTCCAATCCCGTCATGGTATTAGAAACCTGAAAGATTTGGAGAAATTAAAAAAGGTGACTGAATCTTTCTAAACAATCACACATACAGAATATGCACTCCATAGTTCATCTTACATACTCTGCTTCACCCTCACTGACTCCACCATAACTGTGGTGGTACTAGCCTGTGCCTCCATAATGGATCTGTCCATTCTTTGGGAACAGTCACTAATACACAAACCTTAAGAAGGGGGGATGACCATGTCTCTAGTGTGCAGCATTACCCAACCATCTGACCTCTTTACCAATGGGTGCTACGGACAGATTCTGCCACGTGTCTGCTCAGGGTACCACACTTTCATCACTGCTAGTGCCCACATGTCGCTGCCTTCCCTATGCGGCGCATGCATAGACTCTGTGTTCATGGTCTGCGTATACTGCCTTTACTATGCAGGCCCCACCTTTGTACTGTAAGCAGAAATTATGTTAGCCACACATATAACATGCCAGTGGATGCCATCCACAGATCTTACAGAGTACTGTTTTCCTAATCTCACTGTTGAAATGTTGGCAGTTGAAATGCTGTTGTTCAATCAAGTTCATTATGTGTAAGTTTTTTATTATAAAAATATATACCAACTTCAGTTTTTTCATTGTATGTATACTTCTCGGTCTCCAACCCTCTTAGCCACTATCCCTTCTATTACATATATTTATCTGGCTTATTATTTTGTTTCTCTCCATTTATGATATTGTAAAATGCTATAGCATCTAGACCTGCACCTATGCCACAGGCAAAGCATGAGAGCCCACAACATGTGGCAGCAGCAGCAGTACAACCACCATTACCGGAAGCACCCACAAAATGTGGGTTCCAGTCTTCCACAACCCTCTCCACACTTCCAGTCCTGCCTGTAACACTTACCACTGGTAGCCCTGCACAGAATGCTGGCACTGTTTTACCCATCAGTACTCGTCCCAGTGAAGGTGACAACTATGCCAGCTGAAATGAATTTTGAGGGGGGTGTATAATCAACATTACACTAGATGCCTGAATCAGCCAAATAGAAATCCTCCTTCAACAACTCATTGAATCACATCCCTATCCAGTACTATCTCCAACATCAGAAAGAGATACAAGTGTTGATGGTATTGTGAGTGGTGAGTAAGCTCCCACATGGTCACAACTGGCAGGAGAGTGCAGCTGTAGAATTAATCCTATTCCTCATCCTGGTGTTATACTATCTTTTTTTGTGTCTATGCCCACCACTGTTTGCTATTTAATCCAACCTTCTCTATTGTCTTCTCTCCATTTGGCTGCTGATGAATCAAACTAGTCAATGTTTTGTCTCCATGAAACAACAAAAAAAGTAAGTGTAAGCATTTGGAATCACTGTCGGCATTCATCTAGAATGTACACTGGCAGAGATTTGTAATGGGTAATGCAATCAGGCAGTCCAGCTTCTAGGAAGAGTAAAAGATAAGTTTAAACTCATGTACATTATACATTTTCAAGTGTGGAGAACTGAGTTCTTGTCTTTTTTCTTATTATATAATAAATAGTGAGAAGTTCAGCTATTACCAAGTCTTCTTTCCATGCTTTCATGAAAAATGGGCACTGCCGGGGCGTGGTCAAGATGCAAAAGAGATAACAGCACTTTTTAGATGCTCTGCCTAATAGAAGTTTTTTCTGACAGTATTTTTTGTTAATATTATTTTCAATACATTTAATTCTTCTCTCACTTATACTTTTGGATATTGTGTTTATTTTTTCCACAAATAATTCAATTTTGCTCAACAGAAAGTGAGTCTTTTCTTGTCAGAAGTACTACTGCTGATTACAACAGACACTGTCAGTCATGAGTCATTCAAAAGCAAAGAACTACAAACAATAATTTCTAGTATTCAAGATCTTTCCATGAAAATGGACAATTTAGAAAAAAATAATGGAAAACATGAAGAATAAAATAAAAAACAGATTGATGAGCTGAAAGAGATAATTACAAGACACACAGATCAGATAGTAGAAATTGAAGAATCTCTAAATGAAATAAATGGAAGACAACATGAAAATGATAACCAAATTGGCTTCTTATTAAAGCAAAACACCCTACTTTCAGACAAGTTAGAAGACTTAGAGTCAAGATCACAAAGAAATAATATTAGAATATATGGTATACCAGAAAAAATGGAAGGAAACAACATAATACAATTTTTAAATGACTGGCTACCCAAAACTCTAAACCTGCCTGAATCTTTTTCTTTTGGGATAGAGAGAGCTCATTGGTCTCTCTCAAATATGTCACTGTCAAAAAATCCTAATGCTTCAAGATCCATCATCGTCAAATTTTTATCATCCCAGGAAAAGAACTTAATTCTGAGGCCAGCCTGGTCAGGTAATCCTATAAAATAAATGGTTGAAACATAAGATTTGACAATGACTACACCTCTACTATAATAACCAAAAGAAAAGCCTGCATTCCTCTCACTAAAAGTTTGAAGAAAGCAGATATTAAAGCACAAATCATTTTTCCTGCCAGAATCAAGATTCATCTTTGTGAAAGAACAAAAATATTTAATAACCTCGAAGATGCCTCTGAATATGTGAAAAAAAATAAGATACTGGAAAATGTTGAAGATATGGACATCTCCTTACCTAACTTAAAAAGGCAGGCAACAACTGGTAAAATGTCTTCAAATGATAAAATAAGTAAGAAGCTCAAAGGGAAATAATATAAATGAAAAACTTCTCTAATTCCTTCAACCATTGGAATATCCCCCCTTTTTTTTATTGCTGCATATTACCCTCTTCAGGAAAAATAAATACTTTAAGGTAAAGTCATTATAACCTTTCTTAATTTCTTCTTATTTATTTATTTATTTTATTATTTATTAAACTAAATATTTTAATCCTAGTACATTACATATTAAAAAATAGCTACAAAGAAAACCTTTTATTATTTGATTTACATGAATGCTTATTAGTTTTTGCCTGTTGTGAAAGCTCAGTCAAGAGAACCGGGAGTCCTTCTCATCAGTGCGTTATATGAGATAACACAATTTCTTTTCTACCCGTTATGTGCATTCTTCTTATATGATAAATTGTGATTAAGTCTTTTTAGACCTAAAATGGTAAAGGTTAGTAAAGTTTATGTTCGATACCTTAAACATTATTTGTAATGATTTATGGTCAGGTTAGAACAAACGTGTTTTTACTGGGAATGTTTCCTGCTGTGCTGGGGTGGTTTCATGTATATTTGGGAACTGTGCGTCGCTGATAGATGTGATGTGCAGATACATATAATGTTAATGACTAGTTTTCTTTGAAACCTTTGGGATATCTGTTTTCAAAAGAGTTGTGTTTCATGCGCTTGGTTCTAAGTTGATGATTTGGGGAAGCTTATAGATATGGAGGTCTGTGATTTAGAGAGAAATTGATTTCTCTTGTCAAATATACGGACATTGTTTAGCATCTCTTGTTTTATTCTCTTTTTTGCTTGGTTTCTCTCATGAGTATTTCATGAACCTTTAGCATAACATTCAACTGATCTCACAGATCAAGCTTTTAACCACCAAATTTCAAGAGGCAAAAGAATGTTTCCACGAGAACTCTCAGTGATACTCTCACCATACAACAACAAGGTGCTCTAATATGTATTTTAAAGAAACCTTTTCTTGACCGTTAAAATCCCATTGCATATTCATGAATCCAGAATGTACCAGTTGGTCAAAAAACAGAACAAAGGAACATTTAATGTCAGTATATATTTAGTAATTAGTATGAATAAGCGCAAATTGTTTTGTAAATAACTTATAAAGTTAATAAGTTAAAAATGAAAAATGGTGTGGTAAGCATTACATTTTTGCATAAAATATTTGGTGCTTGTGTACTGTTGCAGCCAGATTCTTGCGATTGTGAAAGGCACATAGCTGCATACAGATGGCTGCCTGAATCATTTCAGTCTGCTGATGATAGTTGCTGATAATGTCCGGAAGGTGTGTGTGGGTTTCAGAAGTGGCAGACTTTTTAAATAACATGAAGTACCACCCTGGTATCAGCTGTTGGCATCTTGATAGTAAGGAATATAATAGTAATGTTTTCTGTCATGTTGTGAGTCACCATTGAGAACCATGGTTTCACATTTGTTTTTGAATTGTATCAACTTGTGGTATATGCCATTTCTAGAAGTCCCGTTAATTGTTTTGGTCATTGGGAGGAATTACAATTGGCATTTAGAAGTGTTTTGGGTCCTCGTTTTCCTCCGGGAAAGGGTAATAAGATGATTCTCAGACGTAAAATACTATTGCATGGCCACAAACTGGGAAAGCTGTGGTTTCACTATTCTGGTCAGTTTAGGAGCAGTGTGCGAAATTTTTGCAGAAATACTGTAAAGTAAACTTGTAGCCAATAAAAGTGTAATGTGATGCAAGACTAAATATCCATTTTCAAGATCCTCTTTCAAACATATAGGAGGATCACAGTCCCCCCTTGCTTTAAGGTCCATTTTAATATTTAGCACATGGCTTGATGCTGTCATTTGTTTGTTTGACATTATTTGTGGAAAAACGCGATCTATGACAAATGGGGTCTCTCTTGCACTCATTTGCCAAAAGTCTTGCTTCCCTTTCTTCTTTGTGGTTCAGTCTCACCAGAAAGCTGATACTAATGTATCTAGAAATTTAGACGCCGTACTATAGTTAAACATAAGGACCTGTCATTAAAACATAATGATTTACACAATGGAACAAAAGTGGTTGCAAAAGTGCATATGTACCAAATATTTCTTAAAGGCATACCATACATACACAGACAGAACAGCAGAATACTCTATATGTGTATATGTGTGTGTGTATGTGTGTGTATGTGTGCCTGTGTGTGTGTATGTGCGTATGTATGAGATACCTGAATATTGGTATATGTTCACATTGTCAAATGATTTGCATGGTGCAGATGTTGTCTCATATAATATACTTGCTGATTGGTTTTTAATGTAAATAATTATATAAATGGGTACAGAAATGGAGTGTTATATTTTTTCTATTCTTCATGTCTGCACATTCATGAAGTTATTACACCACTCTATAGTTGATAAATGTGCTGGTTCACTTTGGATTTCAGCACACTGGCTACGATTCTGATGAAGCCCACATTTTAGTGGGTGAAGGTGCTTAACAAGGAGTATTAAAAAGAAGATTAAAGCCAACTTGGTGGTTGGTGTGCATTTTTACAGCCAAATTGTTTAAGGTTTGGTTTTTGTTGGTGGTTCTCTAGTGTCTCAGGAATCCGTGGACCCAGAGTTCTCAATAGATTTGATTTTTTTTGTTTCCAGTTGACGGAACGCTTTTTTGGTTAAGTAATTGTTATGTCAATTTTGCCAGCTTTGTATAACTGCAAGTTTTACTAAACCACCTCTATCTTTCTATTCTAGGGATTTTTCTAATATGAAGAAGTTATGATTAAAGCAGGTGATTATATGTGTTGTGCAAGAAAGCAATGAGTTTGTAGGCTAAATATCAATATGTTAGTTTATCCAGAACACATTGTCATTAAAATTTGTTGTCATAAGCAAATGTTTTTTTGAACTCCATCGGTTCTCTAGGTGCCTTTCTCTCTCTTATTAAGATATCTGATTATTTTGGTGTTCATTTATATCTAGACTATCTATCTGGTTATCATAACACACATATTCTACTATTGTTTTGTAAGCAAATATTGATGTTGCGATACTACTGAAAGTTCTTATATAATTTTATATTTCATGACAGGTTTTTATGCATATATATATACATACAGTTTGGATTCTTAGGTAAGTTATGATTTCATGCAGTGTGATTAGCTAAATGTTTGTATAATTTTAGTCTTGACATAAGGGGAGATGAAACAATATATCAAAATATATGCTCTAAGAAGTTTCCTTATTAATTTGAAAATTACAATACCTATGGTAGTTGATACTCCGCCCATCTTACAGAAGTCTAACACAATACTTCAGCTGCCCAAGAGATGCTTATGATAATGAAATGTTTAGATAAGCTTTGAGCATAACTTGAAGAAAAGACTAGAAGAAATGAAAATAAATCTATAGGTTATATAATAGTTATCTCCTACATATTTTTAGAAGTAGGTAAGATAATATCTAAATGAAGGTTTTTTAATAGATTTGAAATATAACAAAAAGATGAAAAAGAAGAAAAATGATAAGATAAAAGAATTTTCAAAAATATCACTTTATTATTAATATCTTTTAGAAATATAACCCATAACTTTTCTGGTATATTTAATCCCTATCTATTTATTTATTAACTTTCAACTTTTAAAATGTTATTCTTATTTTATTTTATATGTACAAGTACTCTAGTTATAGAAATGTTTGAACTCTAAGGTTGTGGTCATAATTTAATTACTTAATAGACTCATAGTAACATTTATACATCTTGGAGAGTTAATAGGTTCCTAGTTTGTTAGTCTAATAATATATTAGGTAGTTGCATTGGCAAATAGTAGTCTTGTGCACTAATGATGATAGCGGGTGGTATTGACGATTTAGTCATCAATCCAGGAACTAGATCTTTCATGGTTAGTTTTGTATATAGTTATGTTTTTATGTTCTCTGACTTTTATTTACTGTTTAAGTCCAAAATAGTATACATTTGTCAAAAGTATAACTTAATTAATGTCTGTGTTTAAATGTTTATCTTTGAATGTAAATGGTCTTAAAAACCCTACTAAGAGAGGAAGATTGGCTAAGTATCTGGCTTCTAATAAAGCTGATATTGTATTTATGCAAGAAACACATATTATTCAGAAAAACTAAGGCAAAATATCTTTTAATGGATATAATATTCTAGCCGAATCTCATTTCCAAACTAAAAGAAGAGGAACAATGATTTTGTGGGAAGAGATATTTATCAATTCCTAAAATAATTGATACTTTCACTGATAAAAATGGCATGTTATGTTTACTAGTATTGGAATTAAACAAGAAATATTTCACTTTAGCCAATATTTATTGGTTACCTGGTATTGCTGCTAAATCTGCAAATAAATACTTGGAAATAATATCAGCAAAATCCAAAGGAGATATCATCATGGCAGGCAATTTTAATTGTATCTTATCAGTTAAAGATACTAGTAAAAGTAGTAATGTTAAGATACAAGCCCCAGCTAAAAAATTGATTAGTTTTTGTCTCGTTATATAATCTTAAAGATATATATGTGATCAAAGAACAGAGTTCTCTTAATTTTACACATTTCTCTTATAGATAACGCACTCAAGCAACCATTGATAAAGTGTTTATATCTGATAACTTAATACCTAAGACACATGATGTTTTCATCACTTCCTGCCCCTGTCAGACCACAATGCCATAATATTTAAAATTAATATTAAACCAAATAATCTTATTCATTGGCAGAGACTACCAGCTTATATTATTAAGATAAAGGGATTTAAGGAATGGTGTATAAATGAATTGAATTGTTTTCTTGAAATTAATAATAATATCGATACAAATAAAATAATTATTTGGGACTGTTTAAAGTCTTATCTATATGGGAAAATAAAAACCTGGTATCTACATAAGAGGAAAGAATGGGACAAAGAAGTATCCACCATACAATTGAAAATTGACACTTTAAAAATGAAACTACACCCTAAAGATATGGGCTCTAACTTGGAATTAAAACAACTAAACCATGACTATTTAGAAATTCTTAGTCATAAAGTAGCAATTAATCTAGAGAGATTAAAATTGCAAACATATTCCTCCAACCCCAAACATATGCAAAGATTAGCAGTTAAAGCCAAAAATTTGACTAAAAATAGACATATAACAGAGATCATAGATACCTCTAAACACAAATCAAAACACTTTTCAGATCTAAAAGAAATTTTAGAGATTGTTCATTCCTATCATGACTCCATGAATAAAACAAATCTAAACTTTACTAAAAGTAATTCAAAAGTAGAATTTTTAAGAAATAATATCAATAACAAACTTTCTAAGGAACAAAACAATAGATTACTTAAATCAATATTATTGATAGAAGTTAAAGATAGAATACAAAATCTTAAAAATAATAAAGCCCCTGGTCTTGATGGTATAATAGGTGAATTATATAAAATCTTCCCTGATAATGTTTTGAAAATATTAGTAATAGCACTTGAAGAATTTCAAACATGTGGTAAACTTTTTCCTTCATGGAAATATTCATTAATTTCTCCCATTCTAAAGCAGGATAAAGATTCTAAACTTGTTTCCTCATATCGCCCAATTTCCTTATTAAATATTGACTATAAAATATTCACTTCTATATTAGCTAATAGACTAAATCAAATGATGCCAACTTTAATAAACAATGATCAGGCAGGTATTATATTAAACAGAAAAGCTCATGATAATATTTTTAGACTCCTAACATTAATAGGTTTTGCAAATAATAAAAAAATGAACTTTCAGTCATTAGTCTAGACCTAGATAAAGCATTTGTTTCTATTAATTGGACATATTTATACATGGTACTAGAAGAATGTAATTTTTCTTCTGATTTTATAGATTTATTAAAGAAACTATATGAATATTCTATAGCTTATATTAAAATTGGTGCATTTTTATCTGGCCCACTTAAAATACTAAAAGGCACTAGACAAGGTTGCCCTTTGTCTCCTTTATTATTTGCATTATCAATAGAACCCTTTGCCAACTTTATAAGAAACAACATCAGTATAAGAAGTTTTGAAGTTGATGCAAACTATTCCTCTAAAATTCTACTTTTTGCTGATGACATCTTATTAACAATTAGCAATATTGATTTATCTATTGACCATGTTATTAGATCATTAAAACTCTTCGAAGGGATCTCAAGTCTTAGTTTTAATCAGAATAAAACAGAAACTATTTTTATAAATAAAAAATTAAGTAACACATTATCTATCCATAATAATTTTAATTGGAATAATGACAAACTGAAATATTTAGGGATTTATATTCATACTAAATGGAAAGACACTATAAAAACAAATTATACAATTTTGTTGGAGCAAATTAGAGAGCATATTATTAAATGGAATACAATGTTCCTTACCATGGAAAAAAGATTATCCCTGATAAAGATGATTTTATTACCAAAAATTCTATTTTTTCTTCAAGCGCTAGTAGCTCCTCCTTCTAGGAAGCAACTAAAATATTTAAATTCTTTATTAATTAAATTTATATTGCATCCTCAAAAACAGAGAATTAAATATGACTGCCACTATAAAAATTGGACTGAAGGAGGAATTGCTTTTCCTAATCTTGAACTTTATGCAGATGCTATTATTCTTAATATAACACGTTTATGGTTAAGCCTGAAATACTCTTCAAATTGGAAATATTTACATAAAGCAATCCTATTAAGTAATATTGAATCTGTAACTAAGGATATGGACTGCTCTGAAAATATTAAGTTTTTCATAGTAATTAAAGAATTATTTTTTAATAGTGAGGTGAAACATTTAAAATTTATTCCTATAATTAATTATATCTTGCAAAATTTAAAAAAAGTAACAAATAAGAATCTACTAACTAATAATTTGTCCATTTTAATGTTCCCAATAATCTTAACTAATGGTTGTCTGGACTCCTTTAACATGGCGAAAATAACATGACATCACTTATCTCTTAGCTAGATATAATGCCGCCCATAATAATTGGTTAAATATACAAATCTTTAGAGAGTTTATCCTAACGGAATCCAAAAGATATCACTTTTCTGGTATAACAGACCTTCCCAAAAAGTTATCTATCCTTTTTGAATTTTCCCACTTAGGATATAATGAAGGTATTTCACTATCAAGATTTTATAGTATTCTTAGATCTGATTTAACAGTATCAGAAAACAATTTATGGAACTATATGATTAATTTCAATAACACATAATTATCAGAAAATGATAAAATATTAATTCTTAAATCTGTACACTATACATCTTCATCTACATATTGGAAAATTTTCACTTGGAAATTTATCCATAGAAGTTTTATTACACCACAAAAAAGCCACTAGAATAAACAAGAAGGACACTTGTAGATGTTGGAGATGTGATGAGCTATTAGATGCTGATTGGTCAGATTTGTTTCTAGAATGTAGAACAGTAACACCATTTTGGATTGAGTTTAAAAACTTTATTAAAGCTTTGTGGTCAGACAGATGCTAAATTTCTAATTCTTTGTTGCTTTTTAATGCACCAATGCCAAGGTATGTCCATTAAATCAAATGAAACTTCTTTGGACCCTTCTTGCTATAGCAAGAAAAATCATTACCAGAAACTGGAATGTAGAAATATCCCCTCTTTTAATGAATTTATATCTCTTACTAAGGTTATTTGTAGTAGGGAATTACAAACAGCTTTGTTACGTACCTCAAATGTGACACATAAACAAATTGCATGGATAAAGCACAAAAGATTATTAGACAAAATGTAATCTTTATTGAAGACTTAGCAACTATTTTGGACTCTGTATATAGTTTGTATATAGTTTGTATTAATACACTGTGTTTCATTACTTGTGAAATTTATGTAATTGTTTTTAATATTTGAAAAACAATAAAAACAATAAAAAAAAAAATGGGCACTGCCTCCTTGAAGAACAAAGCCCAAAATATACACCAGGTATTATTTCTGCTAATGTTTTACATTATGCTATAGAGGTGGATTTACTAGTGAATAACTGCATAGTGCTATTTTGCTTACAGTGTTCTCTTTTCTTATAGCAGTCAAAGCTCATAAACCCTTGCATCCGAAATCATGGATAAAACAATATAGTCATAGGACACAAGTCCAATAGTCTTGATATTGTTTTGCATTGTAGAAATGTTCACTTTCTATGGTGCTTGAATAACTTTGCTAACATTAGCATGCATTGATAATGCAGCATGCAGCATCCTACCTTCACCAGGAATTATACTACAATACCAACAAAAAATAACTGACTTCAACAATTGGCTTAGTTTCTGGTGTCATTCCAAGGGGATCCAGTATCTGTCTGCCTGGAATGATAGGGTCGATATGCATCAATGGTTTGCAAGAGATGGCCTCCACCTGTCACCACTGGGTTTCTGGATCCTGGCCAAGGCTCTTGCCTCCTCCATTGTGCCTTTTTTAGGCAATGACCCACAGAAAAATCTTCCAACATGAAAGATCTATCAAAAAACAAATTGAAGGTCATGCTGCTTAACGCTAGGAGCCTTAACCTGAAAATGCACTCACTGGAGGCTCTCCTCACACTGGAAGATGCCGATGTTGGTGCAGTCATGGAAACTTGGTTCAGGGCTGCAGAAAGCACTCCTGCTTTACCAGACTATACCTCAATCCACACTTTCTGACCCCAAAATGAGGTCAGAAAGACTAAGGGTGGTGCAATCCCTATCTTCATTAAGGACAGGCACACCGCCATACTGGTTTGCCAGCCTGATACACTGGAATTACTCCAGGTGCAACTGACAGTTGGCAAGACACACATCCAAGTTATACCCACCTATAGACCCCCCTCCATGACTCAGGACACCAACTCCTCTTACCTGGATCTACTTGACTCCATCAAGGTACCCCCTAACATCCTGATCCTTGGTTACTTCAACTACCCCACCGCAGACTGGGCGAATTATCCCTCAACTAATGCACTCAATGATTCCTTGACTTCATCAGTTCTAAAGCACTAGACTAGCTCATCTCATCCCCACTAGAGGAGATAACATTCTGGACTTGGTCCTCACTGACATGGGCGACCGCTGCACCACTCCCATAGAATGTTCTTCCCTGGTGAGATCAGATCATTGGACTGTCTCATTTGAAGTTTCTATACCCAAATGTAATCAA
Organism: Protopterus annectens; assembly: GCF_019279795.1. NCBI lineage: Eukaryota > Metazoa > Chordata > Ceratodontiformes > Protopteridae > Protopterus > Protopterus annectens. Next base: position 1,322,305,285 of record NC_056746.1, read on the forward strand.
GATAAAACACTTCTCAAAAGCTGACTACAACTTCCTAAGGGAGGGTATCTGTAGCTTCACACTACTGTCCCCCTCAGGGGATGCAAACAACTATGCAGTATACAAGCACCTGTATTACTGCATGGACTTGGCCATACCCAATAGAATTAAAACCTGCTACTCAAGGGAACACAAACCTGTTTGGTGGACATCCTCTATCAACAGGCTTTACAACAAAAGGAAGAAACTGTTGTCCAAGGGTAAAAAGGAACATATTCCAAACTGGAAAAACTCCCTCCTTAGCCTCAACAAGAAAATTAGATCACTAGTCCCAACAATCTAGGCACTAAAGAGGAAAAACAATAATCACCAACTTGGGGATAAAAACTGTAAATTTAATGAACTCATGCTGTACAAAAAATGCAATACAAACTAAATACTTAACTATATCACTGAGTTTTTCATTTGGCCTTGGAACTTCCTCAGACATGTTACAAATCAATCCAAACATCCCCCAGTTGGTGGTTATCATTTTTCCTCCTCTGTGCCTAGTTTGTTGGGACTGTTTGTTCTGAGCTTTGACTATTTTTTTGGCATTGTAGCCTTTTGGGTTTTATTTTTTCAAATTAGATCACTAGTTAAATCCTCCAAAGCCAACTATGAATCAAAGCTAGCCTCTGAAACAAAGAAAAACCACAAAGCCTTCTTCAGTTACATCAGGAACCTCCATGTCCAATCCTGTTAACTTAGCCAACCTACAAACAAATAGATTCAGTGCAAACTTCACACCCTGTCCCCCCAGAGGCCCTTCTGTCATCCCTGATACTTGCCTGCACTTCATATCTCCATAGATCAAGTGCTAAAGACCCTATCCAAGGCAATGAACACATCTTCCATGGGACCTAATAACATCCCAGGCTGTATTCTGCACCATCTTCAGCAAGAATGGACTTTACCATTGAGCACCCTATTCAACCACAACCTAAGTAAGGCTTCATTCCAGCAGAATGGAGAGCTTCCATTGTCATCCCCTTGCACAAAGGTGGTGCCACTACTGACCCTGGAAACTATGGTCCCATCAGCTTGACAAGTTTGATCTGTAAAGCCATGGAGTGCATTATTATGGATCTCATAAACAAGGACATAGGCAAGCTCCAAGCACTTGACCTTACCCAGTTTAGATTCGTCAAGGGCAGATCTTGCCTGTTGAACCTGGTTGACTTCTTTGACACTGTCAGCAAGGTCATGGATGAGGGAAAGTCAGTGCATGCAGCTTACCTTAACTTGGTCAAGGCCCTTGACATAATCCCCCACTTGGCCATCATCATAAAGCTAACACAACTTGGCATAAATCCCTATCTCATCAGGTGAGTGGCCAACTGACTTACTGGCAAGGCCTTTAAAGTCAAAACAGGTGCCTCCACCTCTGATAGCAGACCTGTCACTAGTGGAGTTCCCCCAGGATATGTCCCAGAACCCCTAATGTTTCACATCTACTTCTCAGAGGTCCAGGTAAAGACAAATGGGTTGTGGCTGACGAAGTGTGTGGATGACTGTTAAGTTGGGTGCTGTCATTGACTCTCCAAATGATGTAAAAACATTGCAAGAGGGTCTCACAGTGAATAATGACTGGTGCCAAAGTCATGGCCTCAAGCTAAAAGCAAAAAAATGTAGCATCATATCATTCGGCAAAAACACAGCCCCTACTGGTTACCACATCAATGACAACCCCTCTAAGCACACAACCTGTGGTGAGAGACCTGGGCATGTGGGTTGATAACAACCTCACATTCGACCATCATGTAGCGGCAATGGTCAGAAAAGCCTTTTACTTGGCTCATCTCATAAGGTAAAGGATTACATCTAGAAAAAAGGTTATTACCATTCTATACTCCTCCCTCATTAGACCAATAATTGAGTATAATGCACCATTTCATCTGTACCTCTCCAAACATCTGCACCAACTGGAAAGACCATTGAAATACCTCATAAAGAAAATCCATGGCCTCCAACACCTGTCCTGTGTGGACAGGCACAAATCACTATTATTCTATTCGATATTGTACAGATTGCTCAGGGGTGATCTGTATCTTGCCTACAGGTAATCTTGGACCCTGCCCTACAAGAGATGCTCCATATCTGTAAGTCCAACTCCTCATGCATTACCTGCTTGAAAAGCCTGAATCTAATATGCACCATCAACAAAACCTGCTGGAGAGACATGTTTGTCTCTCAGAGGCTGCCCCGTCTCTAGAACAGACTCCCTATACATATCAAACAGAGCACCTCACTGACCCTTTTCAAGCACAGGCTTGATGAGTAGATGGGAAATCACAAATTTGTCCCAAGGGTTCCACCTGTGTCTCTCACTAACGGGAGACAGGTGCTGACTTGACGTTTTTTTTGGGGGATAAACTCTTGGCTAGGCTTGTAAGGGCCCCAGGGCCATTAGCCTAGTAATCTCCTATGATTCTATTTTCTGAAGATAAGGGCATCTCTGTTGCAATATATATCACAATATCTTGATAACATCATTCTCTGTTCTGTCATAATATCCCAGAGTTAACATGAACATTGGCATAGGTGTGGACATGTGAGTGGCAAATATGGACATGGACATCAGGGAACATAGACACATTGTAAGGTTATATCTGAATATCAGATAGGTTTACTAACCAGCACATTGGCTTTGATATATAATGGTGTAAACACTGCATTTGTATCAATTTCTTGACCTGTTTTGTTTTCATTGTATATCAGAATATTTTGTTCATTGATGACTTATTTTGTTTTTTTATTCCATATATATATATATATATATATATATATATATATATATATATATATATATATATATATATATATATATGTACATAACTGATATTTTATTGGGACAGAGAGATGCAGATGTTTCTATGCTGAGTCTGCATACACTAATAAGATTTTAATTATACTCACTTACATGCAATTTTTCAGTGCCTTTTCCTACACACAGCACAATATCAGTTTTCTTTCTTTTTTTTAGCACAGTTCTGCTAGATGAATATAACGCGCCTCTCTGTTTTTTCTCTGCACATGTGGCTTGGTACCCACTGACTTTTCTTGTTTTTGCATTAGCTTATTCCTGTTGCTAAGTACGAGGTACATAACTGTCACACTTAATATTTACTAAATAGAATGTAGTCACTGAAAAAGTTGGCAACTATTTGTTCAGCCACAACACTTAAAACCATGAGTAATTATTGCCAGTAGCATAACACAAAGGCTCTTAAAAGCAAAAATATCTATCTAGATCTATCTCTACACTGTTAGTAGTGTCTCAAAGCCTCTTAAAAGCAAAAATATTTATCTATTGATTTTATATATATATATATATATATATATATATAGAGAGAGAGAGAGAGAGATATTGGAAAGACTGCCTTTTGTCTAAAGAATGCATGTTTGATATCTGTTTAGTCGACTGCATTTGGTGTGCATTAAATATAGGGTTAACAGATATGTGGCACTGCACAATTCTGGGGTTGGGAAATATGCCGTTTCCTTGATTTGTGCTATTTTGGAAATAGAATGCATAATTACTAGGGGTATAGGGTGCATGGATGCTTTCCTGTTTTACTTTAAATTTTACATGCACCAAGGCTGTTTTTTGATGCATGCGTGATAACATATTGACGTTGGCATTGTTGACATTTTGCGGTCGACGTATGCAAGGTCAACATATGGGTGTCTTAGTGAATGGGAGTGCATACACACACACACACACACACACACACACACACACACACACACACACACACACACACACACACATATCTATATTGAACTCTCTCTCTCTCTCTCTCTCTCTATATATATATATATATATATATATATATATATATATCTACATGCACACATATATGGTCAAACAGGATTCTTGTGTGTATGTTTAATTCTGGAACTTCAGATTTATGAGTATATGATGGTTTCTATAATAACAGTAAATGTGCATGAGCAAATCACTAAATTTCAAGTTCTGTACTTAATGAGATGCAAGGATACAATAATATCTATTACACTAACCTGGGTTGTTCTTGTAAACAACATGAAATGAATTACAATGGTTCCCTATTACAAGACCGAAGATACATTCTTTCAAATGCATCTTGGTCAAACTCAAAAGACTGAAAAGGCAAAATATCGAAGCGCCTTTTAAGTGAATTCTTTACCTGGGAAAGAATTCACTTGGCTGCTTCGTTACTTTGCCATTTTTGGCACTGTAGTATGGTCTCGGAGTTGGTATATTTAAGTAAGAGGGGTGTGTAATGTTTAAAGTGTTTTTTTTTTTTTTTGTTGGAACAGCTATTTTTATTCCTTTGGGGAAAAAAATCACTGTTCTGACAGATCGAAATTGTAAGTTTCGCTTACATAGGGTCGATTAATCACTATTCGCTTTTTTAAGCATTCAGTGACCTAATATAGACCCATTACAATTCCATACACTCCAGATAGTTATTAGTAAAGATACCATATTATGTATGCATATGCACATGCTCATTTATGGTCTGTACTATCTATCAGTATAAACTGTGTGGAAATAAAAGAATAAATCCACTACTATTTCCCATAATGTCATTTTTTTTTTTTTACTATCAAAATAACATTGTGTAATCAGATGTTTGAGTGAAATGCTCCTTTTTGGTGCTTCACAGCATTCGTGACATGCTGTTAATGTTGTTTATCTGCATTTCTTTATATGTATTTGTTTTTTAGGGTAGAACACTGATGTCTGTGGACCTTTTTCAGACTCAGCCCAGGAGCGATGCTTGGTTACATGACTCCAAGTCTCGCTGTTAGGCAATAGAGGCGGCGAGAATCAAGTCTTGTAGTAATTATTGTGCGAGGACTGCTTGCTTGGTTTACTTTAAACTTTGCATGCTTCTTATACATGTATGCTTATGATATACTTAATTTTGTATTATTCTTCAGCCTCTGTGTCCTGAATGTTCAAAAAAGAAAATAAATATGCGATGAATGGTAACAGAGTAGAATAATGGAGGTGACAACAAAGAGGAAGAGAGAGAATGAGAACAAGATGGCTAATCTACATGTATAACCACAGTTAAATTTAATATAAATCTCATGTGTACTTATAAAACCAGATTTGAGCAATTATCAAACTCTGTTGGATGGTCGGCAATAAGTTTCATTTAGCATATTCATTAATGTCTGAGACAGATGTAAATCGCATTGATTAGTTAACTGTGCTCATCACAGCTGTACGTCTGGCCTACTAATTATATCATTATGATTTATAATTTTTGTTGTATTGCATCAATTTGTTTTCAGACTTCTTCAGTTTTATTCAAGACTGACACTATCTGTGGCAAATCCAGGAATGCCTCTTGTGAAAATCTTAATTTCAACTAAGATCATGCAAAGAAGTCACCAGCTGAGCAAACTCTAAGTTATAAATCACTTATTCATTATTTGCTACAGTTGCTGAACACTGTGTCCTGTGCACTACAACATAACAAGGGCCATAGACATAAACAAGTGCAAAACTAGAAAACATTTGATTTGGAGCAATTGTTGCTATCTGATTTGATATTAGACATGAAAACATCTGCAGTTTTACTGTGTTACAGGATGCCAACATAGAGCCAAACAAGATTAGTAGGGCATAATCAATTATCCAATTATGAACAGTAGTGGAGCAGTGTCTGTGCCAAAATAAACACTGTGACCAGCTTTAGCTTCTGGTTTGAAAAATATACAATATTTAATGTTTTCTTTCCTTGATGCTCTGGAAGGTATAAACCACTGTTGTTTTTGAAAAACGCATTTTATAGTAAAGATATAACAAGTGAATATTTTCAAAGCTTGAGATGGAGACTTGTTAACTCACTGGTTATTACTGATGTTGATTCAGAATATGAATGTTTCATTCCAACCATTGAAGGATGCCAGAAAATGTAATGTGGACAGGAAAAATTAATACATTCTGGTTATCATGCAGACCATGACTGTTACCAAGATTAATGCAACACTGCCTGAATGCTGACATCTAATTTTAATGAAGAATTTCTAATAACACATTTTTTGTAACTTAAGAAATCCCATAAATGAGATTTTATGATTGGTACCAAAGAGTATGCTACACTTCTGTTATTATTTTATTAACATGCATGCAGAACAGAAGGATGCATTGAGAAAATGTAACAGATAATAAAATAAATAGATTGTGAGCAGAATTTCTTCTGACTTTCAGGTTGTCATATTTTACACGTACGTGCCGTAGCATTTTATTGTGTTTTATATAGCACTGTGCTTACATAAACTTACTACCATATTTATATTACACATTGAGATTTGGGTTTGGCAAATAGTTAACATCTCAGGAGCCCTTTGAAGCTGAAATAACTAATTGCAAAACTCTAGCTCTCTAACCGCTCATACTTTGACACTATATCAGGTCATGCAATTTCAGCAATGACAGGTTTTGTACTGCATAGCTGACAAATTAGCCCACCAAAGCTTAGGAGTCATTGGAAGGATAAAGCCATCTATTACTATATTGATGTGTAATCCTCCTGGGCTCAGCAGAGATGTGTCATATTTTAGGTGAGGCTTGGGAATACAAACCAGATAGTAGACTTCTTTCCAGGGTCATACACTGTACAGAGGTAAGCTAATAGGACTCAACCCCACATCTTCAGCTTCAAAAGGAAACATTTTTGCCTCTACAGTGCTATAATGCCTCTTTAGGAAAGGTCATGTTTCCCTGGCACATTTTACAAGGTCTAGCCTTCAATTTGCCAGATATCGTGACTCCTATTGTCAGTATTAATTTCCCTTGACTGATGTGTACAACTCTTCTGTTATACAGCAGATATTATATGTTTACACTCTCTGTGTTTTAAAATACACTTTTATTTTTGCATTTGTTTACTTTCCAGTTTAGTTCATATTACAATGCTGCCTTGGTGAAATGTGTAAAAAATTCTGAGAACTTAGGTTCATATGTTCATACATTCTTAAGTTCACACTAGACTAATGAGCGCCATGGTGTTTACAACCCTAGGAGTCTAACCCAACCGAGTTCTGTCCCAGAGATTCTTGGATGTCTATATGGTGGGGTATGTTAATAAGGAGGTAGCTAAGGGTTATGTGTGAGGTATGCTAGATGGGGATTAATTTACTTACTGTCAACCTCTGTCCACCACAGACATGGGTGCCAGGTCAGGGCTGAATTTATGATTTCCCATCCAATGATCAAGGCTTCTTTTGAAAAAGGTCAGGGATGAATTCTGCTTCCTGAAGATGGGGAGCTTATTCCATAGTGTGGGGAGGGGATCCTTTGAGGCACATATACGACCCTTTAGCAGAATCCAATTATGTTGCAGACAAAGCTTAGGTCATTGGATCTAGTGATTTTAGGGCTGTTTGTCTTTTGGATATGCAAGAGATCCATCAGAACTGGATCCATGGATGCCTTATATGCCAGGCATAGATTGTCTCTTAGTAACATGTAGGAGACTAGGTACAGAGGTAAGACCTTAATGCAGTCCGTGTAGGACAGGGTATTCATACCTTGGATTCTCCTGGTGAGGAATCTTTGGGGGCATTCCAGCTGTTGCAATTGCCTGGCAAGGTACATGACAAAGAGACATTGTAGCCAATAATGTGTGAGATAAGGGTTGAGTAGAGTGGCACTGTTACTTCCCCTTGCTTATGAGTTGGGTGATATAGAAAGATTTTCTTACAATATTGGCTACATGTTGTTCAAATGCCAGATTACTGTCTACATAAGTTCCCAGATTCCTGACTGCTGGGTCAGTTCTTAGGGGTGTTTATCAATGAAGTAAATAGCTTGAACAGACACTTTCCCAAAGGGTGTGATTATGCATTTCTTTGCATTGAGTTTTAATCCATTATTTTCGCATCAGTCATTTATTTGCACTAAACCAACTTGTAGAATGTTGGTGATATGGGGGGAATCTATGAAAGCTCCCAATTTACAGTCATCTGTTAACTTGATGAGCAAAGGCCTTTGACATTAGCCTTGACTTCTGAGAAGTAGATGCCAAACATGACTGGGCAACACACAGAACCCTGAGGTACTGCGCTGGTGACTGGTCTCTTGGTAGAGTCATCTCACTGATCCTGCCTTCTTGGGTCCTATCTGTGAGCCAGCTGGCAATCCAGGAAATTATGTAGGGATTTATGCTTATGTTCTGAGAGTTTGTCAGCAATACCTGAGTGAGGTTTTGTATCAAACTCCTTGGCCGGTTGAGGTAGGTGGTATGCACCATTTCCCCCTCAGAAATAGTGACCTTCTTGAAGAAGTCTACCAGGTTAAGTAGGCAAGATCTTCCCTTAAAAAAGCCACTCTCAGGTGAGTTCAGTATCTGAAGGCTGTCAATGTCCTTGTTGATCATTTTCATGATATTTTATTTCATGGCTTTGATTATTAGACTTGTCAGACTGATAGATGTGTAGTTCCTTGGGTCAGTTGATGGTCCACACTTACGAAGAGGGATGACCATTGCAGCCCTCCATTTACCTTGCATGTGACCTGTTTTGATGCTCTAGCTGAAGGGTGCCTCAAGTGGTCCTGCTAGGTCATGTTTTCAGCTATTTAGAAGACAACTGTGGATACTGTCAGGGCTGACTAAAGCAGTGGTTTTGGCCTTAATGAACACCTCGAGGACTCGTTCCCTGTTGATATTGGAGGGGGGAGGTATGCTATAAAGCATTTCATAAGGAGAAGTGGGGGAGTGGGAGAGTGAAGTTAGAACTAAATTTATCAGCCAGTAGATTTGCCATGTCACCCAGGTCAGTGAAGGCTGTGCCATTTACAACCAGTTCTGCATACTGTTGAATGTTACCTTTACTATTCCTGACATAGTTAAGGAAGGCCTTCTGGTTGTCCTTACACTGGCAGGCTATCTTGACCTTGTAACTGTTTTTTATAGACTTTATTAGACCTCTTAGTTTATTGTTTAGTTGAATCAGAGAGCATTTGTCTCTATGAGAGTTGCTCTTTCTGATTTTGGCCAAAACTTTTTTCATTATATAACCTGTTAATATAAGGATTCCACCAGTGTGGTTTGTTTTTGGTATTAGATCTGTACTTACTTCTGATACGTATGGCAGTCTCAATGCAGCCATTTACATGGTTGTACAGGGTTTCTGTAAATAAAATAATTCTGCATTGCTAGGTGTGTTTTTGGGGAGTGAGAGAGCCATGAATTTTGGCAAATGTCACTTAATAGGATGTAGTTTACTTCAGTATAATTCCTAATTGTTACAGGTTTAGTTGGAGTTTCCAGGTTGAATTTAATTTCAAGGGAGACAGCTTTGTGGTCTGACTTCACCATTGAGGATGTGGCACAGGCTGGGGTTCACCACTTTCCCATGCTTGTGATTATTAGGCCCAATATGTCTGATCTACTGGCTGGAGAGTGCACTATCTGGTCCAGGGTGTTTCTGTTGATGACACCCAGGAAACGCTGTGCTTGTAAGTTAGAGGCAGTGTACATTTCCCAGTCTATAGATTGGTAGTTAAGGTGTCCCATGTATAAAGTCCTTGGTTGGATGGTTAGCACCTTTAGCAGGTCTAGATAAAAGTTGTGCACTTTTTGGGTCATAGAAGCTGAACAATAGCTGGCCAGTACCTAATCTAGATTGAGACACCTCCTCCTTTAGCCCCTGTCTCTGCTACTGTTGGTCTAAATGTGTGGAGGGCACTGTAGCCCTCAACTGCTGGAGTACTTTCTGCAGTCTCGGTAACAGCACAGATGTCTGCATTTACTAGGGTGAGGAGAATTCGTAGAGTGTGGAGTTTAGGCTCCTAGCATTGAACAGTGTTACCTTAACACTGCTTTTTTTTTTTTTTTTTTTGCTATGTTGGTAATTTTGTCATTTTGCCATTGCCTAAAAAAAGGTTGTTATGAGGATAGATACAGTTTCAGTCAAAATCCAAAAGCCCAAGAGGAACATGTACAGATCATCCTTGGAAGGGATGTATGTTAACTATGTTCTCCCATGCGAATAGATGTTGGATTCTCCTGCAGTGACACCTGAAACTTAGTCATGTATTAAAATCAGTCATTTTCTGTTCATACTGTGGCATTATCCTCGGTGAAGGTAGGATGCTGCTCAGAGCAAGGCACATACCTGTCGGTTAGACTTAGTCAGAGAGAACCATAATGTCTGTTTGCATATAGCCCAGAGTGGCATGCCTCAAGTCAATTACTCACATATGAACTATGATAGAATCATTTTGGTACCCGTGGTGCATGTGTGATCTTGTGGATCCTAGCTCCATAGAGGCAAATAACAGTGATCTTCTCCTTGTCCACCTTGGTGAGTGGCGCACTGAGTGTTATACAGTATAATCCCCTACGACAAGAGCATTAGTTAAAACATTTGTTTGCCCTATGGGCTTTGTTCTTGGGGGATCATTTGGTGTTGGCTTATGTCTGATGTTAGGAGTTGCTTTTGGTGTGTGCTTTAGTGATTGCTGAGGCTGGGTGTTGCAGTTTGATGGTTCGGAGCTAATTGAGGTTTGGATATGTTTTGTGTAAATGCCTTAGCATAAGAAGGTCTACGTGTTTTGTGTGCTGTTGTGCTGTATGTGTAAAAGATGTAGTGTGCATGCTTTTGCCAACATTGTTTGTAAGTGAGATTTTTGCGTCCAAGTATGTCATGTATGTCCATCTCTTGCATACCGTGTTAGTTACTTTAAAGGTCAAAAGGTTGTCTGAGTGCATGATACAATTGCTACATTATCTCAGGATGCCCATATCGATCAAGTTGGCCACAGAGATATTAGGAAATTGCAGATCCATGCTGTTAGGATCTGTATTAGGGTTGGACTAATGCGGTTTAGGGTCTTGGTACTTCAGGAAACAGTTGAGTGGTGTCTAGGGTAAAGGCTGAATGTTAGATAGTGCTATGATCTTAGTGCTGTATGACACTATCTAGCTGTAAGCTTAGCTCCATGCAAAGAATTAGTTTTATAGGTTTGCTACTATACAGTGGATAACCAAACACTGTGCAACCTGGACCACTAGGAAAGCTATAAATGAAAGGCAGTTGGTGAAAGCTGTAAAAATAGTGTAGCTCTTTAATTTAACAACTTATAAGAGCCAGAATAATTGAACAAAACCTACATAACACCCCTTAGTTAAGGACTTTCATCCAGTGAGCTGTAACAAGGACTTCTTCAGAACAGGAAGTAGCTGGCTCAATCTGTTTAAAAAAATCACTTCCTCAGTTCTAATTAAAATTTAAAGTGACAGATGCTTAATAAAAAAAACAAACTAGAGAGCACTGCATAACTTCAAAGAAACACAAGGGAATCAAAATAAAGACACAATTGTTTGGAGACTGATAAATATAAACACTAATTGGTCGAGTTAGAAACAGTAAATTGTTAGAAATGTGATATTAAAATATTTTACCAATATTTTAAAATAAGTTTAACAATGCCATTTCTTGCTAACAACAATGTAAATCCAGAAAAACCTTATGGTTAGCAGGGGTGGCTAAAACACCAGCAATGAAATTAAACATAGAAAAAGCAGCTATCAAAGTATAGGGGCCCTCAACTTAAGGACTGATAAAATAGAAATCTGGTCATTGATTCCATGGGGATAAGTGGTATCCAGCCTAACTTGCCGGTAATATTCCCTGTATTCTAAACATGTTTCCCATGCTCCACCCTTGGCATCAATGAAATACCCACAGAATGAATAAAAGTGAAGATTTTTGATAAGATTTTAGATAACTTATGCTTAGTGCTTAAAGGCTTCACAATAGCCAGAAATAGGACTAACTGGGCTATGGGCCTTGCAAGATTTAAATGATTTAATCATGTGTAAAATACCATCTTCTATCATCTTCTATAAATAGAGCAACTACATTTATTTAATACATAAAAAAGGCAGAAGGAAGGCTTTACGATTTTTAGTAAGATTGCAATTCAGTCACATTATGGCTATTAAAGAATGGAGTATAATTCTGAGAAATGTGTTGAGACCATAGTATATAATGGATTTTATTAACTATCATCATCTATTTTAATGAATGGATTTTGGTAGGAGGCTTGTGACTTTGAATGGTAGTAGCTAAATGTTTAGGTGGCATCTGAGTACATGTAAATATGACATTGAAATACCTTCTGACCAAGATAATTGAGAAAGACAATCCAGTGCTAAGATCTGATTATTTTTATTATTTTTGTTTAATTCACGGTTGTAATTGATTATTTATAAATTTTCATTATAACATTTTATGTTGTGTAATAACTTGTTTTTCTTTTGTTATGTTCTAAGATAAAACACATATGAAATGTCACCTCATCACTGACATTCTGTCTTGCCTTATATAAGTGGTACATTCTGAGTTATCTCTGCTTAATAGCAGAGCTTTGGCCAGCTAATATCTACCTGAAATCAGCTGGACGTATAAGTGAATTTAAGTACACTTTTATCTGCTCTTTTGCATGTAGTACTGTATTTAATTTATTTATTTGTGTTTTTCACTGAATATTAACTCAACTGAAGTTGTGGCTGTCTCTCTACAGAGTACTTTTTAGAATTTATGTGTAGCCATTGATAGCAGTGGGGGTAGTTTCACCTCATCACTGACATTCTGTCTTGCCTTATATAAGTGGTACATTTTGAGTTATCTCTGCTTAATATCAGAGCTTTGGCTGGCTAACATCTACCTGAAATCAGCTGGACGTATAAATGAATTTAAGTACACTTTTATCTGCTCTGTTGCATATAGTACTGTATTTCATTTATTTATTTGAGTTTTTCACTGAATATTAACTCAACTGAAGTTGTGGCTGTCTTTCTACGGTTAGTGGGTTGGAAATTGCCTGCCCCTCTTGTAGATTTGTATTTGGATACTCCTTCTGGGCCCATCTCATTTGCTCAGTCAACTGAGTGCAGTGAGATCATATTCTGATTTCAGGAACTCCTACTGTGTACAAAGAGAGCATTTGGGAAGGACAGCCCCTGTAGCCTCTTAATCCTTCTCTGTTCCCTCCCTAAAAAAAATAAATAAATATATATATATATATATATATATATATATATATTATTCAGCTGCTCTTACTGTAACTGTCTTAGTTGCTCTTCTGCATGCTATCTGTTCAGTCACTCTTACTCTGCACTTATTACTGCTTGTTAGTAGCCTTCTAATTTAATGCCTTCTGCACTTGTTTTTTAGTCATTTGTTAATTTAATTGCATTTATTTGAACTGTATTTGCCGTAGTGTTGCTACACACTTAGATGTGCTGGCCTGCAATACAATTTGAATTGTATTTACTGCTGTTTTAGCTGCTTTTCTGTAACAAAATAAATTCTAAGCTTGTTTCCTGCCTTTCCTATAACTAGTCTAGTCCAGGTACAAATTTGCTGTATCCAGGACTGTTGGTAAGCTTCTGAGCCCCCCAAGCCCCTCTGTGTTGGAGAGAAGCCTTTTAGCTTATCAGTGGAAGTGGTAAGCACTAGATAACCTATCTACCATAGGAGGAGTGGTTGCTGGCCCGGAAATTATAGTTTAGTGGCCATTTGGGAAGCTTTTCCATCTCTTTCAACCTTCTAATTTAAAAGCCTGTGTTTGCACTTGTTTCCTGTCTTTCCTTTTACTAGTCTAGTCCAGGTACAGATTTGCTGTATCCAGGACTCTTTGTAAGCTTCTGAGCCCCCCAAGCCTTTCCGTTTTGGAGGGAAGCCTTCTAGCTTATCAGTGGGAGTGGTAAGCATCAGGTAGCCTATCTACCACAAGAAGAGTAGTCCCTGGCACAGAAATTCTAGCTATTGGCTGTTTGAGCAGCTTTTTTTCCATCTCTTTCAACTTTCTGGTTTGAAAGCCGCACTTGTGCCTGTTTCCCGCCTTTCCTATAACTAGCCTAGTCCAGTTACAGAGTTGCTGTATCCAGGATTGTTAGAAAGCTTCAGAGCCCCCCAAGTCTTTCTGTGTTGGAGGGAAGCCTTCTAACTTATCAGTGGGAGTGGTAAGCACTAGGTAGCCTATCCTCCATGGGAAGAGTAAGTTTTGGCCCAGAAATTTTAGTTTATTTGGCCATTTGGGCAGTTTTCCATCTCTTCAACTTGCTGGCTTAAAAGCCTACATTTGTACGTGTTCCCCACCTTTCCTGTAACTAGTCTAGTCCAGGAACAGATTTGCTGTATCCAGGACTCTTTGTAAGCTTCTGAGCCCTCCAAGCTTTTCTGTGTTGGAGGTATACCTTCTAGCTTATCAGTGGGAGTGGTAAGCATTAGGTAGCCTATCTACCACAAGAGGAGTGGTTCCTGACTGAGAAATTGTAGTTATTGGCCATTTGGGCAGTTTTTTTCCATCTCTTTCAATTTTCTGGTTTAAAAGCCACACTTGCACTTGTTTCCCACCTTTCCTGTATCTAGCCTAGTCCAGATACAGAGTTGCTGTATGCAGGACTGTTGGTAAGCTTCTGAGCCCCACAAGCCTTTTTGTGTTGGAGGAAAGCCTTCTAGCTTATCAGTGGGAGTGTTAAGCACTAGGTAGCCTGTCTGCCAAGAGAGGAGAGGTTCTTGGTCCAGAAATTGTAGTTTATTGACCATTTGGACAGATTGTCCGTGTCTTTCAACTTTCTGGTTTAAAAGACCACATCTGGGCTTGTTTCCCATCTTTCCTGTAACTAACCTACTGGGTAGCACTAGAAAGCCTTAAACTGATAGAAGCCTTCTAGCTTAGAAGACAGACTTTGGAGTGATTAAGTATCAGTTTTCTGTACTTTCTTGCTGTACTTAACTGTTTTCCGCCTAAACACAGATTTTCCCACATTTATTGTGATTTAAAAGCTTGTTTTTTTCACATACTGTACTTATTTGACTGCCTGCACTTTTAAAAAGTTTTTTTTTGTTTAAATAATTTATTTAACTGTTGTAGGCTACACACTAAAGTGTGATAGCCTTTTCTGATCGTTTGTAGTCATTTAAAGCTGTTTTAAGTGTATTTTTTACTGTTTTTGCCTTATTTTTTCAAAAAACAAAAATTCCTTGTTTCCCACCCTTCTAAGCTAGTATAGTCCAGTTTTCAGGCTAGTGCTGAATTCAAGGCTGTGATACTAGTTTCTGAGTTGCCCATACCTTACTTGGATAGAAGGAAGTTTCTCTGTTCACCTGTGAGAGAGGGGAGCTTTGAGCAACCTATCTGTCCCAGAAGAGTTGTTCCAGCCCAGAAGTTAGCAGTTTATTGGCCATTTTGGGCTAATTTCTATCTCATTCATTTTGCTACTATAAAAACTGCATTTGCACAGTTTTGCGCACTGGGCAGTGCCGGTTAGCTATGGTTAAATTATTCCCGGCTCCACTAATTCTCCTCTTCATTTTTCCCTTGAAACTAGTCTAACTCTCAACCTAAGCACTCAAAAAGCATCTTACAGCCCAGCACTTGCTCAGACCTAATAGCAAGCACTAATATACCCTGACACTTATTGCCCACTTATTTCACCCCTCACCAATCAAGCAACTAAGCAGCTCACGCTACTATTCAGGCATGACCAAAGGGCGACTTCAGGTGCACTGTCCAGTCCAGCTGGTGAATTTGAGTATCCTGAGGCAATGTTACAACTGCCTCACGTACACAGACAACCATCTCCCCCTACCACAAAACACTAACATATGCGAGAGGTGCAATTATACAGACAAACTGGAAGCTAAGCTGTCTCCACTCAAGACTGGAACAGGCAGTCAGGAGGAGAAGGTTAACACTTGCACCACTACTCCAGTTGCACAGAGACCTACTAAAACAGCACTGGAAAAAAATACACATAAATACACAAAATCATACTCAGAGGCTCTAAATAAAAACCTGCAAAAGCATCAGAGACCTCCAAAGCAGACACCCAAACAACCTGCACTTCCCATCACAAGCCAGACAACACATAAAACACAAAATCAATGTGCCACACAATCACAGCCCTTAAGGCGAAATAACATACCTAACACACTAGTAATAGGTGATTCTATAGTCAGGCACACTGACGTCCCACTCACTAGGCTGGACAAGGGGAAGGTTACTGTTAGCTGCCTGTCGAGAGCCAGAATCCGCCACATAACACAAGCATTCAGGTCACTCCAGAACAAGTACAAATATGACTCTGTCTTTGTTCATGTTGGTGTGAATGACCTGAGATGTACCTCCCTGGACTACATGAAGAGACATGGAAGAGCTCTCTGATCATGTAGCCCAGGCTGGTATGACCCTGACCCTGAGTAGCATCCTGCCCTCACCAAAAATGATACCTCAATATAAAGAAAAAAATGATCAATTTCAACAATTGGCTAAGCTTCTGGTGTCATTCAAAGGGGATCAAGTGTTTGTCAGCCTGGGACGACATGTTCGACAAGCCGCATTGCTTCACAAGAGACAGCTTGCACCTGTCACCCCTAGGCTTTTGAATACTGGCCAAGGCTCTTGCTGCCCGCATAGTACCCTTTTTAGGCAAGGCTCAAAAGTCAAACCCACCTCCGGAAAAAGCGCAATTAACAAAAAATTGAGGGTTATGCTACTCAACGCCAGGAGTTTAAATCTCAAAATGCACCTGCTCGAAGCACTCCTCAGCATGGAGAACATCGACATCTGTGCAGTAACTGAAACCTGGTTCAAGGCTCCAGACAGCACCCCAGCACTACCGGGCTACAACTCATACCACACATTTCGGCCACAGAACACAAACTGAATCACAAAAGGAGGGGGTGTATTCATATTCATCAAGGATACCTACACCTCCATGTTAGTGGTGCAGCATGATACCTCTGAGATCATCCATTTGCAACTAACATCAGGAAAATCTGCAGTGCAAATTGTGGCCTGCTACAGATCATCCTGCATGATCCAGGACCACCACTCCACCTTTCTGGAGACACTGGAAAACATGAAGCTCCTACCAAACACCCTGATATTGGGTGATTTCAATTACCCTACCATTCACTGGGAAAACTACTCGAGTACAAATTCCCAGGCCCAGCGCTTCCTGGAATTCATCAACTCAAACACACTGGATCAGCTGGTAAACTCCCCTACCAGAAGTGAAAACATATTGGACCCGGTCATCACCAACATGGGCAACAGGTGTTCCACACCGGAGGTCAACCCGTCACTTGTTAGATCAGACCATAAACTAATCACTCTGGATGTCCACACCCCACCACCACCCCCAACTAAGGAAACCACACTAAAAACTTTTCTAAAGCAAACTTCATCTTACTTAAGACAGAGGTGGTAAGTTTCACAGCCCCCACGCTAAAGGATAACGCTGCCCAAGATGCAGGAACCGTTACATATGCAGTCTATGAGCACCTACAAAGATGCATGGATCCCTAGCAAAACCAAGACTCTCTCCTCTAAGAGAAGGAAACCAGTTTGGTGGACCCCTACATTAAACAGGCTATACAATAGAAGGAGGAAACTAGTTCAGAAAAAAGCAATCCCAAGAAGGAAAGACATCCCTGATCAGTATCAGTAAGAAACTGAGGTCCCTCATGAAATCATCCAAGGCTAACTTCAAAAGAAAAATAGCCAAGGATTCAAAAGATAACCACAAAGCCTTCTTTAGCTATATTAAGAATCTATGTGGCAACTCACAGATATGCACTGAACTAGTGCAAAATAGCACAAAATATACTGAACCTACTGATATTGCCAATATCCTGGCAGATAGATTCAGTGCAAACTTCACCCCTTTCTCACCTCCAAAAGGGCCCATAACAATACCGGAAAAGTGTAGTGTCCCAAAAATCACAGACGCACAGGTGAAAACAGCCCTTTCAAAAGCCAAAAACACAGTGTCAGTGGGACCAGATGGTGTCACAGGCTGCGTCTTGCACGAACTACAGAACAAACTAACCCCCCACCTAAACACGCTGTTCAACCTCAGCCTGTCTACAGGCTACGTGCCCATAGAATGGTGCACAGCAACAGTTATTCCTCTCCACAAAGGAGGGGCCACAACTGACCCTGGTAACCATTGCCCCATAAGCCTGACTAGTCTGATCTGCAAGGCTATGGAGCACATCATCATGGAACACATTAACAAAGACATTGGGAACCTCCAAACACTTGACCCAACCCAGTTTGGCTTTGTTAAGGGCAGATCATGCCTAATAAACCTGGTTGGCATCTTCGAGTCAGTCACCAAGGCCATAGACGAGGGAAAGGTGGTTCACACAGCCTACCTTGACCTCACCAAGGCTTTTGGCACCATTCCCCACTCAGGTATTACAGAAAAACTCACCAGCCTGAATATAAACCTCTACGTCACGAGATGGGTTGCAAACTGGCTTACAGATAGAACTCACAGAGTAGGAATAGTGGGCTCCAGGTCCGACTCTAAACCAGTCACAAGTGGTGTCCCACAAAGCTCGGTCCTGGGTCCCCTACTGTTCAGCATATACTTCTCAGAAGTACAGGCAAACACAGGAGGACTGCGGCTAAACAAGTTCACCAATGACTGCAAACTGGGAGCCATAATTGACTCTCCGGCTGACACGGACATCCTCCAAAAGGGCCTTACTGAGACGGACACCTGGTGTCAAAGTCATGGCCTCAAGCTAAATGCCAAAAAATGCATAGTCATCCCGTTTGGGAAAAACAAAACACCCATGAATTACCACATAGGTGGCAGCCTCCTTAATACAGAAGATGTAATAAGAGATCTGGGGACCCAGGTAGATAGTAATCTCTCCTTTGACAATCATATTGCCAACGTAGTTAGAAAATCCTTCTATGTGGCCCATCTAATTACTAAAGGGTTCGCATCTAGAAATAAAGAGGTTATAGTGCCCCTCTACTCGTCACTCATTGTACCCATCATAGAGTACAATGCCCGATTTGGGATGTACCTCACAAGACACTTCCAACAGCTGGAAAGACCACAAAAGTACCTCACCAAGAGGATAAATGGCCTCAAACATATGTCCTATGCAATCCGACTGAAAAAACTCCGGCTGTACTCAGTGGCATATCGCTTACTCAGAGGTGATCTCTGCCTGACTTACAAAGCCATATCCAACTCAGAATTGATGGACATGCTCCACCTAAAGAAATCCAAGTCACTGCAAGCTAAACCTCACCACAACAATAAATAGAACATGCTGGAGGGATAGATTCCTGTCACAGAGACTCCCCATGCTTTGGAACAAAATTCCAAATTACATCAGGCAGAGCCCCTCACCAACACTCTTCAAGAGAAACCTTGACGAGTGGATGGGTAACAGAAAATACACCCCTGCAATCACTTCATTGGCTCTGCTTGACAGAGGCTCAGTTAATTAATCAATGGGGCAGCGAAAGCCGACACACTCTGGCTAGGCTTATAAATGCCATCGGGCAGATAGCCTAGTACCTACCTATGAACCTATGAACCTAAATAAAGTGCTCTTGAAATACAGCTTTAAGGGATGCCCAAACAATATCTAAGTTAGAATGTTGGAGGGGGATTATCATGTTGGAAATTATCCAAATGCTGACTAGCAATCTCAGTAATTGTATAGGGGTTATCATCATCATCTTCACTAACCCCCTTTTTCCCATTTTCTACATGGGGTTGAAGTGTTGTGTCAATTGTCACCATCTCTCCCTATTCAATGCTAATCTCCTTTCTTCTTCAACACTCATGTCTGTAACAGGTCTTCTCTCACCCAGTCTATACACCTCTTTGCTGGATGTCCTCATTTCCTCTTACCTTCTTTCTGTATGTCCAAATCTTCTTCACCAGATTGTCTTTTGCTTTCTTGCACATGTGCCCAGACCACTGTAACCTGTCCTCTTTGACCTTTTCTACAATTGGAGTTACTTTGGCTTCTGCTATTTCCTTATTTCTTTGTCAGTCCCATAGTGTGCATCTTACCACCCATCTCAAGCACTTCATCTCCATCACCTCTAACTTCATTAGCCGCTCTGTATTTACTGCCTAGGTTTCTACACTATACACTAGTACTGGTCACACCACTGTTTTGTAAACCTTTCTTTTTTGTTTCTGGCATTTTTCTGTCATACACTACCCTTTACATTCTGTGCCACTTGGTTGTGACCCCTCTGGTTTTGCTTTGACCTCCTCATTCAGACTTCCTTTCTCCTCAACCATCCCTCCCAGATACTTGAAGCTGTTAACCTATTCCACTGTCTTCCCTTCCTTCTCACTTTTTAGCTTCTCTAGGTGAACAGGTGAACTTGTTGTGTTGACTAATGTCTATAGGGTTATATAACAAATTTAACATCTAGTTCCTTGGGCTGATGCATATTTCAGTCTGAGAATTATCTGAAAAATATATTGGTTCTATGGTACAATCAGTAATTAATGAAGAAAGTGAACATGAAACCACACAAAAAAAGTATCACAGATCATGTCTAATGGATAAGGGAGGAGAAAAATGTGATTTGTCATAAAGGAGGGCGAGAAACATTGAATAAACTGTAAACCTACATCATCTCTAGAATAACCTGAGAAGCATTTGAGATAAATAGTTATATTTAATGTTTTCTGTGATTGGTGGTTGGTAAGCAAGAAAGCAACAGTAAAGATTCTGTATAATCAATTTGACAAAAGCGGAGTACGTAAATACTTAGGTAAACAAATGTTTTCTCATGGAGGACTTCTGAAGGCAATGTAAATTGGTATCAGCTGAGGTAATTTTTTAAGTTTTAAGATGTTTTTGACTGATATAGGCCCACCAAACTTGTTTGTAAAGATATCCATATCAAATATAGTGTGCAGCTACTTAGTAAGCTGTAAGACTCTTTGGCTAAAGTAATATTAGCATCAGATTTACAAATCTAAACAACTGTACAGTTACAGCTTAGTTTAAAAGTTAAAATGTAACACTGTTATAGTAATGAGGTCACATTAAATGATTACATGAATATGTACAATGTAAACAGAAAATAATATATACACACCCAGACCAAAACCTATACTTCATATTTCACAGAATAATTATTTTATGAAAAAATAATCACACATTGAATATTGATTATCCACAACCGAAGTGAAATAAGTACATACAAAATATATAAAAATATCAACATGAATACAACTGTCTAAAGTAACCTAGCTCTGCTTTATCAAATGCCAGTGGTTTTAAGTAAGAAAACAGTGCCTTGCAGTAGAGGGATGAATTCTTTACTATGGTCCAGATGACCCATGTTTGGTGACAACAGGACACTGGAGGTGCTGGGGTGAAATGCGCTTAAGGAACTACAAGCAGTTTGCCTGTAAAGGGGCCAAGTCTGACAATATCACTACTGGAAGTGGCTAAAGCCAGCTTGCGCTGTTAAGTATTGCATGTCATGCAGACTCAGAGATTATGCTGTAGGCATTGTTGTCTTACAAATTAAGAACTATGATATCTGCTAGTCACCTATGCAAAGGGAGTAGTAGGGAAGTTTCAGGGAACTTCACTGGAAAAGTAAAGCAGTGTATTCCCTAACATTACTTCTTACCTTCAGTGAAAGGGGTGTGTCAGTCCAGCTCTAAAATGGGAATAAATGGCCCACAATTTGTGGATTCCTGTTTCTCTCATCCCTGAATAAAAGAAATAAAAAACAACAGGGCATGCAAGACAGTCATTGAGTATGTCCCATGGAGGACTTACAAGATGTATTAAAGTATAGAAAGTACACATATTTGTAAAGTAATAGCTAAAGAAGCAGTAATCAGAGTTTGCCTAAGTCAACATTTGGGAGTAAGAACAAAGTGGCTTTAATAACTGTCATGAAACACCATATACTGGCTAATCAGAATAATTACACTGGCACATGAGTGCCCAGCAGTTGCATCACGTAGAGGGACTTTGTCAAAAGTAATTAGTGACACCATAAAAGTAAATTAAGATTTATTATGTGGTATACATGTGAGTATATAACTGAATGCTTAATTAGTAATAAATCAAAATGAGACTATAACATTAACTCATTAACACCTATGCGGTGTAGAATGTTGCACCTCTTCCAACCTGCACATATCCTTGCATTCCAGAGCATTTTCTGAAAAATCAACTTAAAGAGCATAATATAATCAAGGCTTTTTTTACTGCAGGACATCATAGATTAACAATGTTAGTGTCATTTTATTAATAAAGCCTTGTATTTTCTATTTCTGCCTATTTCTAAGCTAGTAAGTCACTTAGTTAAAATGTCAGACCCGCGAAAGGTCTGGATGACATAAGGAGCTATTATTGTTGAATGGAGGTATACAAAGTAAGCACTATAGGCTTTTAATAAATTAACAGTCGACCAGTAAAATAAAATAGAAAGAAATAAAACAAAAATACAGCTGGATATTCTGATTAGAGAAAAAGAGCTATTCTGTAAGAGCAATTGAAATGGAACTAATGTCATTTGGTAAGTTATGCATTAATGGCATTTAAAGTTTAATTTTATTTTGAGATTATAAGACAATAGTGAAAGATATATTAGTGCAAATTAATCTTGCTTAAATAGAAAATAAATAGCAGTACTGATAATTTCACAGTAATTCAGTAGAAATGAAAAAGGTATTAAATACTTGCAATCACAGATGTCATCTATATAAGGATAGCTAAAGACTTCAGCAGCCTAAAAGATACAATTAAAACAGGCATAACGGTAACAGTTTAAACAGGGTACATTTATCTAAACCTTCAGATGAGAAGCATAAACATAAGTGAGTGTGGTTTGTTGAAAATGTGTAAGGATTAACTGAATCCTGCATTTCAGAAGTACATTGTATTTTACCTCCTCAAATACCAAAGACAATTCTACTAATCAACTTGGAGAAGCACTGTAGCTATGCATCTCAACTGAAAAAGTTATGGCTGCATGCATTTTTATAGATTAAGCATCATTTCTCAAATGAAACTGTATGCGCCTCTCTAAAAGAGTAAAGATGAGTGAAGACTCTCATATCTGATTGTTTATTAAGTTAAAAGCTCTTCGCTTCAAAATCCACACTGTAAATGAAAGAGAATACTCCAATTTACACAGTGTGTTTAAGTTACATCTAAAGTAGAACTACAAAGAATGAACAAATCCATTTATTAAGCTACAGATTATCGTTTGGTTCCCAGTTTAAGTTATACTAAAATGAAAGTTCATTATGCAGATATTGCAATCACATAATAAATCAAACTTGAAGAATGCACACGCTCAGTAGGACTGCTGTCTTGTGTGCATGTGCTACCTTAGGGCATCACCAACACAGATTACGGTTGCAGTGATATGAGTAATGATTCAATGATGAGTTCAAACAAAGACATTACATTTCAAAAACTCTTTAAAATAAGAAAAAGAGCATGGAAACAGCATGCATAGCCTCTCAATGTGATGAAGCATAAAAAGAAAATAAGGGGGTTTACTGTGGGGACATTTACTTACAATGTGCAAAATGTAATCATTTAAATGTTATAAAAGGTCAGTATTCAAACAACGAACCCTTTAAATAAATCAAACGGGGCATTGAACTTACCTGCTTTTGAGCAGTAGATTAAAGCACTGGTTAAGACAGAGAACAACATTATACATCGTGATGAGGGTACAGGTGACATGAATCCTAACGTCACACCATTGTCAGAAGTTGAACAGTAGATCCTACAGATCTCAGATCCACACCACTGCCAACAATATCATGAAGGATCCTGGGATATGGACCCAATTTTACACCACTGCTGTATGAACATGTAATTGAATGGGAGATTGACCTTAAGAGCTTATGACAAATTTACCCTTCTGCCTTGGGGTTAGACCGATGCATGTCATAATTAAAGGACCACTATGGGCAAACAATGAAAAAAACATATATTTTTTTAATCTTGCCATGATTTACTGCACCTCCTAAAGCTGCCTGCAGCAAAATAAGTACTCATTCCTAATTTTATTTATTTTTTTACTTTTGTCTGCCCTCATGGGGGCAGACATTGGGATTCCTTTGGAAAGCAAAATCTGTCTCAATGCACAGTGTGAGAACAAATAGCCCTACCATTTGTTGTCAGACTAGACTTCCATTCACTTAGAATGGACCACCTGAAAAAAATGCCAAGTTTGAGAGTCTGCAGCTCATGTCTCATTGACTGGTATGTGCTGAGTTTTACAAATGTTGTTCCTACTGATGTACTACACATTCTCTGAAAGAAACTTGCAAAACTGTCAACAAATTACTGAGATAAAAAAGACTTTTCACAAGTAGCAGTTTTGCAAGTTTCAATTCCTGGCCAAGTTACTCCTGCCATCTCCCCTCCTTCAGTGGGCTAGATTCAAATATTTCATCAGCTTTGCATGACAATAGACATAAAAAAAATCACAACCTGGTGTGCCACTAAAACTGGTCCCTTATGTGTCTCTTCACTTCTGAATAGCATTTCCCCAGGAATAAAAAAAAAAAAAAAAAACAAAGCACACACATCAGTCCAGAGTTTGGGGCAATCTATCCATTTCTTAATGTGAACAGTACAACATTCAGTTTATAATGCATTCTAGCTGCTGACATGGTTATCTTTACATAGTTATTCTCTTATAGCATAACCTGAACTTATGGTATTCAATGCCAAGCTTTACAACAGTTCTTAATTTCTTAACAATGACCTCCCAAGGCTCTGATGTGACCTAGTACTTTGTCAATATACTGTAAATACACAGATTAATATACATATTTGTGCACATATGACACATACTATAATACACATATACCATCATTAAAACAAGATAAATGCAAAATAAATCATATCAATATAGTTATGATTTCTAGTTTATGACCCTGTTTGTCTATGGAAACTTTTCTGAATTTATGTTCAAGCAATTCTGTATTTGTTGTATAATATCTTGTTTAATTGTTTCTCAATATTCTAACCACTGTATGCTGCATCAATTGTAAAACTCTGATTGTACTCCTTTTATATTTTCTATGCTCTTTGTGCAAAATAGCTATGTTTGTATAATTTATTTTTATTATTTTTTTATAATTGTTTACTATGTATCTGGAGATTTTCTCCCCGAGCCTCCGCTGAAAATGGTCACCTGTGTCCAGTTGGACTAACCTGGTAAACAAATGGAAAATAAATAAAAAATAAAATATACTAAGAAAATCAATCAATATGCCAAGAAAAATCCAAAACTTAAGAAACAAAAACACAGAAGGAAGGAACATGTTTCCTTGATGCTGTCATGAAAATCCCACTCACTTATTCAGATATTATGGCAAACATATAATCAGGCACACTGATGTCCCACTCACCAGGCTAAACAAGGAGAAAGTTACTGTCAGCTGCCTGTCGGGTGCCAAGATCCGCCACATGACCCACACACTCAGGTCACTCCACAACAAGTACAAATATGACTCTGTTATTGTCTATGTTGGTGTGAATGATCTGAGATGTACCTCCCTGGACTACATGAAAAGAGACATGGAAGAGCTCTCCGATCTTGTAGCCCAGGCAGGTATGACCCTAGCCCTGAGTAGCATTCTAACATCACCCAGAATGAAACCGCAGTACAAGGACAAAATGATTGACTTCAACAATTGGTTAAGCTTCTGGTGTCATTCTAAGGGGATCCAGTATCTGTCTGCCTGGGAAGACATGGTCGACAGACCACAATGCTTTGCCAGAGATGGCCTGCACCTGTCACTCCTGGGATTCTGGCTAAGGCTCTTGCTGCCCCTATAGTGCCTTTTTTAGACAAGGTTCAAATGACAAATTCACCACTGTAACAGGAACAGGCAAGCAAAAACTGAGGGTAATGCTACTCAGTGCTAGAAGTCTAAATCTCAAAATGCACTCACTCGATGCATCCCTTAAAATGGAGAACATCGATATCTGTGCAGTGATTGAGACCTGGTTCAAGGCTCCGGAGAGCACCCCTGCACTACCAGGCTATAACTCATACCACACTTTTCGGCCACGTAACCTGGATCAGAACACCAAAGGCGGAGGTGTGTCCATACTCATTAAGGATATCCAAACCTCCAGGCTAGTTGCTCAGCATAATGCATCAGAGGTTATCCAAGTGTAACTAACTCTGGGCAAAACTACAATCCAAATTGTAGCTTGCTACAGATCCCCCACCATGCTCCAGGATTACCACTCCTCTTTTCTTGATATACTGGAAAATATTAGGGTTCAGCCAAACACCCTAATAATGGGCGATTTCAACTACCCCACCATTAACTGGGAAAACTACTCATGTACCAACTCCTCCACTTAACGCTTTCTGGAATTCATAAATTCCAATGCCCTGGATCAACTTATCCACACCCTCACCAAGGGCAACAATATCCTTGACCATTATCATTACCAACATGAGTGACCAGTGTTCCACACCTGAAGTCAACTACTCGTTGGTCAGATCTGACCATAAGCTAATCACCCTAGATATCCACATTCTGCCCTCACCCCTCATTA
This sequence comes from Protopterus annectens, assembly GCF_019279795.1. NCBI lineage: Eukaryota > Metazoa > Chordata > Ceratodontiformes > Protopteridae > Protopterus > Protopterus annectens. Next base: position 1,322,331,682 of record NC_056746.1, read on the forward strand.
AGAAAACCACGGTAAAAAATTTCTCCAATGCCAACTTCATGCTTCTTAAGACAGAAGTGACAAAGTTCATGACACCCATGGAGATGGACAGTACAGTTACGACTGCTGAATCCTACACAAATGCACTCTACAAGCACTTACACGAGGGCATGGATCGTGTTATCCCAAACAGAACCAAGAAGCTATCCTCCAAAATAAGGAAGCCAATCTGGTGGTCCCCTGCCATAAACAAACTGTACAACAGAAGGAAGAAACTGTTGCAAAAGAGAATAAACTCCCATGAGTGGTGGAACTCCCTGGTCAGCCTCAGTAAGAAGCTGAGATCCTTTATAAGAGCCTCCAAAGCTAGCCACAAAAACAAAATCGCCATTGATTCTAAGGACAACCACAAAGCATTCTATAGCTATGTCAAGAATCTCAGTGGCAACACCCATATCTGCTCTGAGTTACAGCACAACGGCACAAAAATTACAGAACCAACTGATATTGCCAACATCCTGGCAGATAGGTTTAGTGCTAACTTTACCCCACTCTCACCTTCTAAAGGGCCCATATCTGTACAGGAAGAATGCAGAGTTTCTGTAATCACAACTACACAGGTAAAAGCTGCACTCTCTAAAGATAAAAACACAGCATCCATGGGACTGGACAACATTCCAGGCTGCGTTTTACACGAACTTCAGAACAAACTGGCTCCCCACCTAAGCACCATGTTCAGCTTCATCAAGAGGTAGGTTTTTTAGGGGGGTCCAGTTGCACATTTTTAGGTCGTTTATAAAGTTGAAGCAGTTAAAGTGTTTTTTGTTTCTAATTAGGTGTGTAGATAGTTGGGTCAGTTGTGGTGATTTTGATTTGAGTAAGAATGTGGCTTGGTGGTCACTCAGGATGTCTGGCAGACACCCTGCTAGGGATATCAGTGATGGGTGGGATACAAGTATCCAGTCTAGAGTGGATTAATGTTTGGTTTTCTTGTCTGTTCTTGTGGGGGGAAGTGATGAATTGGTTTAGGCCATGTAGGTTAATATGGGAGAGTGGGTTATGACTGGAACAGTTTTGCCATTCAGTATTAAGGTCTCCTAATACTATGCTTTCCTGGGGGAGGGAGTTAGATATCCATTCTAGGAGTTTTTCTGTAATGGGGATATTGTTGCCTGGAGGGATGTAGCACTCTATAATGTTGATGCGTTTATTATCATTAAGTTTTAGTTTTGTTAGAGTGAGTTCAACTTTATGAGGTCTAGGGTTGTTATGTCTACTTTCTCAAGGATGATGTGAGATTTATACACTATAGCAACACCCCTCCCCCTTTTTTTTTACCTATTTTATCACTACGAATTATATTGTAACCTGGTGGGGTGATTTCATTGTTGTGGTTGCCTGGTTTAAGCCAAGTCTCTGTTAGTATGACTATCTCAGGTTGATAAAAGGAGAGTAGTGCATGAAGGTCATGGACTTTTAGTATACCTAACATTTAAATTTAAAATGAGGAGCGTGGATTTGTCTCAGTGGAGTAGGGTATCATTCAGGTTGAGGGCTGGGGCTCCTAGATTTTCTAGGCCTGGGTTTGGTGTATATCACCGCAGCTAATGAGTTAGGTTCTGAGGTAAAAATAGAGTATGAGTAGTTTGTTTAGGGTCTTAAAGTTCTTTATAGTTGTTTGAGACTGGTAGTGTGATGGCTGTGATCTGTGTGCATAGTGGTGAATAAAGAAGGTTTGGTAGTGATGTGGGACTAGTTGAGTAAAAGGGTGTGTTGTAGTTATGTCAGTGGAAGTAGTTTTTCTTGGTATATGGATAAAATTAAGTTGTTTTTGGTGGTTGGTGATAGAAGTTAGCAGTGGGAGTGTGGATACACCTAGGAGCAATAGTAAGAGGTGTTTGTATGTGGGTTTGGGTAGTTTGGGCATGGTTTGGTTGGGTTTGGTCATGAGTGAGAGATCTGCTTGGAATGGGGTGGGTGTGGTGGATGATGAGAGGTGTTGTTTGTGATTGTAAGGTAGTTAGATGGAAGACTGTGCTTTACAGGATGTGGAATAGTGGAAGAGAAGGAAATGGGTACAGGGGTGGGGCAGATTCAGTGATTGGTGGTTAGCATGAGGGGAGTGGCTAAGTTCAGTTGAAATGTAGCACTAGTGGGGGCGGGTGGGAATAGGAAGCAGGGAGTGGAGCAGAGTGAGCCCGAGCGCAGCGGAGCTAACACTAACTCAAATTATATCAATGGGCTTACTTGTTTCTTTTCTTTGTACACCAAATGTATCATTCCACTTGTTTCTGTTTACACCAAATGTGTCTGTCTGGCTGTATTGTACTAGTTTAATTTGCTTATACTGATGCAGTCACACTGAAAAAGGTCTGGGGAAGCTTCCTCACCACAAGCAGGCCAAAAGATAACTTTCAAAAGGACGCCGCTCAAGGAGACCCACTAATATAGACTAGTTAATGTGCATGGGGGAGGAGGGAGTTAGAGAAGGGAGATACAAAATGGGGGAAGGTATAACCAGAAAAAGCAGGTAGAGATCTGGCCCGCCCCCTCACAGAAGACTGCAAAGAAAAGTAAACAGCATAAGAAGTGGAAGCCTTGGAGCTGTAATGTAAGTGTAAGCAAGGAAGAAGTCAAAGCAGGAAATTAGGAGTGTAAGCAGTTAGTTGCAGAAACACTACTTTAAGGCCTTGGTGTGCAAGTAATACAGAGGAAAGTAAATCTATCTGGGGACAAAATACACTAAGTAAATGGTACTTGCCTTACGTTACAAGTATTCAGTGTGGAGGCAGATCTATTTGGGACAAGATACAGCAAGTATATTGTTAAGTTATGCCACCCAGTGGCAATAGACAAAGCTATAGTTGCCTGGGGGGGGGGGGAGGCTTGCGGGTGTGCATGCCAGCCAAAACAATGTTTAACAAATAACTAGTAAAAGTAACAAATGTGCTGTAAAAGGAAATGTAAATAACCAGTCACAATGTTTAAAACATAACTGTTAAGGGCCACATCTGCTAATAACAAGAACTGTAAATATCCAGTCACCTACGCAGACTTGTCTGGTAGGTATTCTTATTAAAAAGTATTATTCTTGGCTTGCAGTAACTGTAGGGAGAAACCAGACTGTAGCAGTGGTTTTATCTGGCAATGTTGCAGTTGCTGGAGGAGGGGGGACCCAAGCTGCGATGGTGCAGGTAGACCAAGTGTGCTATGCAGACTTGTCCTGTAGGTATCCTTATTAAAAAGTGTTATTCTTGGCTTGCAATAACTGTAGGGAGAAACCGGACCGTAGCAGTGATTTTTATCTGGCAATGTTGCAGTTGCTGGGGGGGTGGACCCAACCTGCGATGATGCGCTAGGCAGACTTGTCTGGTAGGTATCTTTATTAAAAAGTGTTATTCTTGGCTTGCAATAACTGTAGGGAGAACCCGGACAATAGCAGTGGTTTTATCTGGCAATGTTGCAGTTGCTGGGGGGGGCTGAGATGCGATGATGCAGGTAGAACAAGTGTGCTATGCAGACTTGTCTGGTAGGTATCCTTATTAAAAAGTGTTATTCTTGGCTTGCATTAATGGTAGGGAGAAACCGGACCATAGCAGTGGCTTTATATGGCAATGTTGCAGTTGCTGGGGGGGGGGGGTGGTGAGCTGCGATGATGCAGGTCGACCAAGTGTGCTATGCAGACTTGTCTGGTAGGTATCCTTATTAAAAAGTGTTATTCTTGGCTTGCAATAACTGAAGGGAGAAACCGTAGCAGTTGTGTGGGTGTGGGTTGCTGTGTTTGTGGAAGGTGGAGGTGTGCCTTTATAAGTGTGGTGCAAATGTTATGCATTAAGAAATGGAGATATTAAGAGTAACATTTTGCTCAGTGAAGTCCCTAGCAATTTCATCACTGCTTGATTCAGACATATACATTCCCTTGTGTTTGTCAGTACTATGTTTGAGTGCATTGTTTTGGAGTGGGGTATCACTGCTACAGCTGCTGGTACTCTTTCAATACAATATATGCTTCTCCAGAAGTCTGTTGCTGAGAGGATGAGAAACACACTACAAGTATACAACTAAGACAAACTACATAAAGCAATAGTAAGAAAGTATTAGGTCACATCAGAGGCTTGGGAGGTCATTGTTAAGAAACTGAGAACTGTTGTAAAATTTATCATTAAATGCCATGAGTTCAGGTTATACTATAAGAGAATAACTATGTAAAGATAACCATGTCAGCAGCCAAAATGCATTACAAGTTGAATATTTTACTGTGCACATTTTAAAAAATGGATAGACTAGCCTAAACTCTGGACTGATGAGCTTGCTTTTTTTTTTATTCTTGGGAAATGCTATTCAGAAGTGAAGAGACATACAAGGGAACAGTTTTAGTTGCACACCAGGCTATTTTTTATGTCTATTGTCATGCAAAGCTGACTAAATAGTTGAATCTATCAGAGCTGGAAATGTGAGACTGTAGCCCACTGAAGGAGGGGAGATGGGAGGAGTAACCTGGCCAGGAACTGAAACTTGCAAAACTGCTCCTTGTGAAAAGTCTTTTTTATCTCAGTAATTTGTTGACACTTTTGCAAGTTCCTTTCAGTGAATGTGTAGTACATCAGTAGGAACAACATTTGTAAAACTCAGCGCATACCAGTCAATGACACATGAGCTGCAGACTCTCAGACTTGGCAGTTTTTTTCAGGAGTTCCATTCTAAGTAAATGGAAGTCTAGTCTGACAACAAATGGTAGGGCTATTTGTCTTCACAGTCTGCATTATGGGACAGATTTAGCTTTCTAAAGGAATCACCATGTCTGCCCCCGTGAGGGCAGACAAGAGTAAAAACAAAATAAAATTAGGAATGAGTACTTATTTTGCTGAAGGCAGCTTTGGGAGGTGTAGTAAATCATGGCAAGATAAAAAAAATATATGTTTTCTTCATCATTTGCCCGTAGTGGTCCTTTAAATAAGCTGTATACTGTTGGTTCCAGAAGAGCTCATAATCATTGATTCACCTGGATTTAACCTACCACAGTTTGAACCCAAGACCTTACAGTGTCAACTTATCAGCAATACCAATGTTGAGTCAAACTGTTTTGATACATGTACACACAATATTTCACTTATGGGGCTACTGATACCTCACTAGTGACAGTACTCTTCACCTGCATTTATGACATACTGCTATCAATCAGATCGCTAATTTGATAGCAAAAAGGCAGTTACTAATCCCTCTTTTGATAAAAAATAACATTAAGCTATGAAAGCTGATGCCCAAACAGTTTCTCTGTTCAAAAGTGCAGATAGCAAGAGTCACATCAAAGATGTAAGGATGCTCTTAACTTGAAACTAAGGCAACAGATACATCTTTTATCAAATAAACAAATAAAAATGAATTTATTCAATGAATCTCATTGCATGTATGGAACAGTATATCAGATGCGCAATGAAAAGACAGTGATTTTTTTCATGTTTGATTGCTTAATGACAGAAAAAAAACTGCATTTTGAGTTGTCATTTTCAAGTAGTTACGGTGGATGACTGAAATCTCAGTATGTCAAAACTCCAATATGTTTATAAACAAGTTATCTTCATGTAGCTTCCTCTGTCAGTTAAGGTTCCCAAAGTCCAAATAATAGTACCAGGCAATCAGAAAAAAAGGGACAAAGGTGACTGCAATGCAATGCACTCCACAAACAGTGAGAGAGAAAGAGATGGAGAGAGAGATTTTCAAAGACCCAGTAATAATGCTAGATAAAAAGGGGAAAAAACAACAGCGGCTCTGATGCAGTGCAGTCCACAACAGTCAGAGATATTTCAAACATAATAGAATCTGCATTTTATTTGAAACAAGTTGCAGAATTCCCAATCCATTCTTTTCTATGGTGTTGTAATGCAGATCCTGAAGGATGCAGTGAGCAAATATCTATTAACAGATTAATTTTATTAAAAAAAAATAATTTCTCGGTTCTCCATACTTAATTATATATACAACTATTTACATTTAAAATCAAAGAAAACATACATCATCTCATATTTCTCCACCTCTTCTAAACTTCAAGCAAGTTTTCTTGAGAAATTCTAAGAAACAGCTTGATCAGAAAGTGTATTTTCATAGATAAATATTCCAATTTCCCATTTGGAAGAACTTGTGCATTTTTGATAGCTGAATAAATACCTTTTGACATTTCCTATGAGTATCTTTTTATCCTAATAGTTAACTTTTAGCTTGTCATTGGTTGTTGAGTCCCTGTATTTACATAGTGCTCCACAACATTGGAACACTGGATTAGCAGTGAAGGTAAATCAGAACTCATAGGTTCATAGGTTCATTGAAGATTACTAAGCTAATGGCTTAAGACCCCTTACAAACTTAGCCAATATAACTCAATTTTACCCAGTATTTGGTTACTAAGGGCAAGAGGGGTGCCATGGGTTTGTGCCTATGCCTTGATTATCTTACAGATTGCCCCTGCTCATAAGAGACACAGGCACTACCCCAGGTGTGAATTTGTGATTTCCATCCATTGATCCAAATTGTAAAGAGGGCCATGGAAGGGCTCTGCTTAATGTGAATAGAAAGCCTGTTCCAAAGAAAGGGCAATCGCTGAGGCACATATCTGTCTTTCCAACCTGTTTTGTTTGTGTCGACAACTAAGTTTAGATCCCTAGATCAGGTGACTCTTGTGCTATTTGACTTGCACATGTGTAACAGCTCCATCAGGGCTGAATTTGTGAATGTCTTGTAGGTCATGTAATACTGATTTTCTGAACCTGGGCAGGATTCGCTGATAAAACACCAGTACCTCATTCATTAATGCATCAGAATGAGCATAACTGAGAAGTTCTTCTATATGATTATTTTCTACTTCCATTTGTAATCCAGTATAAATGCTGAATACCAGTGGCTCACAACTATGGTAGGGCGTCATCATATTAACATAATAAAGTCTGCAGTTCCACCTCCTACCTGGCAACTTCAACATTACTTATCTGCTGTCTTACAACAGTGAGAAGTCCTTCTCATGTGGCGTCAGGCTTATTTCATTGAACAGGAATAAGCACCATTTATTTTCTATTACAGTATATTATCATACTATAACTGTACAGTAATATTATTTATTTATTTATTATTTATTTATTTTACATTTGTTGACCGGGATTGTCTGACTGAGCTGAAGAGCCCTTTTTCAGCAGAGGCCCGGGGAGAAAAGCTCCAACATATTAAACAATTTTCATGTTAAATTAGCATTAAATAGCAATGTTACAGGATTATTACAAGGTATTAAGTAGCAATACAATGTTATACAGTGTCATTAATCAGGAGTATAGCATAGCTATTTCAAGAAGTATAAAAAGAAATGTCATTAAGATGAATATAGTTTTTGGGGTAAGTGGTTACAAGAACCCAGTTTTATCATAATGCAGTTGCATGAAGGCAAGACAATTACAATAGAATGTTTCTATGAGGGGATCTGCTTATTAGATTTTAAAAGACAATAGAAAGAGTTGTCAAGGAAGATTAGAGGGAGCTAGTGAGAAGAGTGAGTTAAGGGCAGAAAGTAGATTAAGGTATGAGAAGTAGGGGATGTTTAGGGAGAGTGCAGTGGCAAGACCGATGACTTCTAAAGTGCTCTTTGGCGGCTGTCTTAAATTGTTTAGGATGTGTAAGGGTCCTGATTCTGGTCCTGATATGAAGCTTTTTATTGTAGTTGTGCTTGTGTTAGATGCTCCAATGTCAACCCTATGACCTCCTTAATCTTATTCTTGAAATTCTGTATATACCTTAGAACAGTTTCTTTGTACTGATCACCTTCACCCTTTGATTCAGAGGTCTAAAGGGCCCCCTCATCCTATGACTATAAAGTAATTGAAATTGTGAAAAGCATATGGATTCTTGACAAACCTGCCTGTGTTTAAAGAGGAGCTGTACAGTGGCTTCTCTGACATATACTTAATGTGGTCTATAAATGTGGTTAGCATGATCATAAGATCATATAACGTACAGAGTAACTATGTTGTAAGACCACTTGAGCCTTGTCAATACTAGCCCTCATGATGCTGATACAGTTCCACTGTCTAAAAGGGCAAAACAATTCCATCCAATGAATAGTTTGTGGATGCCCAATCAAGCATGAGGATTTATCTTGAAGGATGTGATTGTGCCACTCTGTAAGGGAAAGTTATTCCAGAGATGGGAAAACATTGGATAATAAATCTATCCCTCTGGAGTGTTTTATTTTTATAGTGGAGATTCAAATCCTATGTTCTAATATATGTGGATCTGTTTGTCTTTTTAGAGATGTGAAAGGTCAAGGAAGGTTGAGTCATTAATAACACAGAATGCAAGACATAGATCTCCACACAAGAGTCTATAGGAAACCAATAACAGCAAAAAGCATTCAAGTGTATCTTGATAACCAAGAAATTGTAGACCAGTTATATTTTTAATTAGAAGCACTGTGGCCTTTTTAGCTCTATGATGTACCAATGCAGGTAATACCAAAGGGATCACTTTGCTCTATAACCAGTCTAATTACATTATAGTACAGAGGGAAGATAATGGATTTCATCATATATGAGACACCTTTAGATATATTTGGTCTTAAGAGTAGTAACAAACTTCTAAACCAAACTGTTTGCTTGTGGATTGCAACTGCTTTACCCTGCAGCACTTTCCCAAATTGGTCAACAGGTCTCCTCTACTTATTCATATTTCTCAATGAAAACCTAGCCTGCTGAAAATTTCTAGCAGATACTTTGCCACATTTTCTATGTACAAAGTCACTACCTCGGGGTACCTAATAAAATAAGCAAAAACCACCAATATATATCATTAACATGTGGTACTGAGAGTACTACAAGGCACCATGATATTCATGGCTAACCTCTGAAATTACTTCTTAATAACAAGCAGTGATTATCTGCCCTGCTGCTAGTATCACAACCATCAACACATCTAACTAAAAATTAAGCAGACAAAGATTATGAGTTTTGTCTGTTGTTTCTGCAATGTAAAGTGATAGTAGGTCACATTTTGAATATAGGTAACCTCATTTTTATCTTCACAGTATAATGTGTGTGGCACATACTGATAAGAATCTGAATTGTGCCTTGTGAATGCCTTGATGTCCATAGGTTTTAATCCACACATGGCTGTGTTTGTGTGAATGTAATGATGTTTAATGAACTTAAGCACTAATATGTTCCTGTGTAGCATATTAAAATAATAATCCTGTTTGTATCTTTTGTTTTTGCATAGGGTCACGGCTTTGACTCCAGAGCAACAGTCCATTTCTCTGCATATACAACATTTCAGTAACATATCATTTGAATAGTGCAGCAACACATCATTTGCAAAAACAATGCAGCCCCAAAAGGGAGACTTCTGAATCGAACCTTATCGTGCTTAGGTCTTCCTGTTTGTTATACTCTTCTGTATCTCCAGGATTGTATGCAAGCTTCTTAGCCCCCAAGGCTTTCTGTATTGGAGGGAAGCCTTCTAGCTTATCAGTGGGAGTGGTAAGCACTAGGTAGCCTATCTACCACAAGAGGAGTGGTTTCTGGCCCAGAAATTGTAGTTTATTGGCTGTTTGGGCAGTTTCTCCATCTCTCTCAACATTCTGGTTTAAAAGCCCACATTCGCGCTTGTTTCCTGGCTTTCCTGTAACTAGTCTAGTCCAGATACAGAATTGCTGTATCCAGGACTATTTGTAAGCATCTGAGCAGTGAAAAAGTCTGCTCTTCAATTTTTCCTTTAGATCTACTAGTTCTCTCCTCTCCTGCACTTTTACTAGCTTATTAGCCTAGCACTCCAGACTTATTGTAGCAATTATTGCATCACACAAAAGTGCTACCAGCACTAAATGTTCTACAAGGAAACAGATCCAGTACTTATTGTTAATGCCCACTCCTCCAGGCATGTCTAAAGGTCAGCTCCCTGTGCTTTCTCCTATTAAACTGGTGAACTTGGGCATCCTGAGGCAATGTAGCAACTGCCTCATGTACACTGACAATCGTCTCCTCTTTCCTCCCAACACTCAGACTTACGAGAGATGCACTTATATATCCAAATTGGAAGCCACGCATTCTCCAGTCAAGAATGGAATAACTGGTCAAGAGGAGAAGGTCAACACTTGCACCACACCACATGGAACACATAGCCCTCCAGAACACACACTAGCACTGCCTTCACATAAAAACACAAACCACACACCCACTTTCATGGAGGCTCTCAATAAAAATGTACCCAAACAGCCGAGACATCCAAGGTTGAAATACACTCGACCACCACAACACAACACAACACTAATCAAAAGACACATAACTCTACTAAACAGTGTACCACTCAACCAAAGGCAAAACTGCATGTCCAACACACTAATCATAGGTGACTCAATAGTGAGACACACTGATGTCTCACTCACTAGGCTGAATAAGGAGAAAGTAACAGTCAGCTGCCTATCGGGTGCCAGGATCCACCACATAACGCACGCACTCAGGTCCCTCAACAATAGGTACAAATATGACTCAGTCATTGTACATGTGGGTGTGATTGACCAGAGACATACCTCCCTGGACTACATGAAAAGAGACATGGAGGAGCTCTCAGATTATGTAGCCCAGTTGGGTATGACCCTAGCCCTGAGTAGCATCCTACCATCACCCAGAATGATACCACAGTACAAGCAGAAAATTATTGATGTCAACAATTGGCTAAGTTTCTGGTGTCATATCAATTGGATCCAGTGTCTGTCTGCCTGGGATGACATGATTGACAGACTTCGATGCTTTGCAAGAGATGGCCTCCATCGGTCACCCCTGGGCTTCTGGATATTGGCCAAGGCTCTTGCCACCCATATAGTGACATTTTTTAGGTCAGCTACAAACAACTGCAATCTAAGGGTCATGCTCCTCAATGCTAGATGTCTAAATCTCAAAATGTACTCGCTTGAAGCATTCCTTAAAATGGAGAACATCAACATTTGTGCTGTATCTGAGACCTGGTTCAAGGCAGCAGAAAGCACCCCTACACTACCAGGCTATAACTCAGCCCCAGAACTTGGACTGAAGCTACAAAGGTGGTGGTGTTTCCATATTCATAAATGATAAGCACACCTTTAGACTGATAGCCCAACATAATGAATCAGAGATACTTCAGGTGCAGCTAACATTGGGTAAGACAGCAATTCATGTCGTAGCCTGCTATAAGTCCCCAACCATGTCCGAAGACTCACACTCCACTTTCCTAAGCACCCTGGAGAATATTAGTGTACAACCTAACACTTTCATACTAGGCGACTTCAACTACCCCTCCATTAACTGGGAAAACTACTCATGTACCAATATACTTGACCAACATTTCCTGTAGTTCATTAATTCCAATGCCCTGGACCAACTTGTTCTTACCCCCACTAGAGGTAGCAACATCCTTGACCTGGTCATTACTAACATGGACAACCATAGCTCTAAACCAATAGTCAACTCCTCTCTGGTTAGATCTGACCACAAACTAACTACCTTGGAAATCGACATCCTGACCACCCCTCCTGCAAAGGTAACCACCATGAAAAACTCCAAAGCTAACTTTGGGCTATTAAAAACTGAGGTGGCTAACTTCATGGCATCCATGCAAATGGAGAATAGTTGCATGACTGCTGAATCATACACCAATGCACTGTATGAACACCTACACAAATGCATGGATCTTCCATACCCTATAGAATCAAGACACTCTCCTCCAAAAAAAGGAAGCCAATCTGGATATCCTCTGCTATAAACAAACAAAAGAAGGAGGAAACTGATGCAGAATAAGGTGAAGTCCCAAGACTGGAAAAACTCCCTTATCAGTCTCAAAAAAACGTTGAGATCCCTCATCAAATCCTCTAAAGCTAGCTATGAAAACAGAATTTTAGCAGATAGTAAAGACAACTACAAGGCCTTCTATAGTTATATAAAGAATCTCCACGGCAATACCCAGATTTGCTCTGAGGGGTCTATATTAGAAGTCCGACTGTTTAGGTGATCGAACACCTAAACATCGATCTTCTAATATCGAACCACACAATGTCGAATGTCCCAGGGAAACATGTCCCTCGGCCACAACACAAAAAACATTACTTTACATCTAAATTAATTTTACATCTATGCCCCCCACACTCCCCTAACTAAATATACCAACTCCGAGATTGCTCAACAGTAGGGAAATAACAAACTATGGTGAACGGCCAAGGGAAATCTTTTCCTGTGTTAAATTGGCTGTTCGCTGTTTTTTGCTTTTGATATTAGAAGATCAGTGTTTAGGTGTTTGATCACCTAAACATTCGGTCTTCTAATATAGACCCTGCTCTGAGCTACTGCACAATGGTACCTCCTGTAATGAGCAAGCAGATATTGCCAGTATACTGGCTGACAGATTCAGTGCCAACTTTGCCCCTCTCTCCCCCCTAAAGGACCAATCACAATAACAGTAGATTGCCAGGCACCCAGTATTACTGCTGCAAAGGTTAAAACAGCACTGTCCAAGGCCAAGAATACAACTTCTATGGGACCTGACAAGATCCCTGGCTGTGTTCTACATGAACTACAGAGTGAACTGGCACCTTACCTGTGTGCCCTGTTCAATCACAGCCTCACCTCAGGCTTTGTCCCTACTGAATGGCGCATTGCTACAGTCATCCCTCTCCACAAAGGAGGAGTGACTACAGACCCTGGGAGCTATCACCCCATTAGCCTGATAAGTCTGATATGTAAAGCCATGGAATGCATCATCATGGACCTAATAAACAATGATATAGGGAATCTCCACACTCTGGATCCCACACTGTTTGGTTTTGTGAAGGGTAGATAATGCCTGCTCAACTTGGTCGACTTGTTTGAGTCAGTCACCAGAGTTGTGCATGAAGGCAAGGTGGTCCATACAGCCTACCTTGATCTGGCCAAGGCCTTTGATACCATTCCCCACTCAGGAGTCTTAGAAAAACTAACTAAGCTAGGCATCAACCCCTATATCACTAGGTGGGTTGCAAACTGGCTCACAGATAGAACCCGCAGTGTGAAAGTCGCTGACTCCAAGTCAGACTGCTGACTAGTCACTAGTGGAGTCCCACAGGGTTTGGTCCTGGGTCCTCTCCTGTTTGGTATCTACTTCTCTGAAGTCCAGGCTAACATGAAGGGACTCTGGCTGACAAAGTTTGCAGATGATTGCAAGTTGGGAGCTATTATTAACTCCCCAAGTTATGTTGACATCCTACAGAATGGCCTTACTGAGATCAATGACTGGTGTCAGAACCATGGCCTTAAGCTCAATGCCAAAAAATGTGTCATCGTCCCCTTGGCAAAAACTCAGTTCCCATGAATTATCACGTTGATGGTAGTCCACTGAACACAGAAGGGATTATAAGAGATCTGGGAACGCAGGTTAACAGCAACCTCTCTTTTGATCACTACATTGCCACTGTGGTCAGAAAGTCCTTCTATGTGGCACATTTCATTACTAAGGGTTTTTCATCCAGGAAGAAAGAGGTCATTGTCTCCCTCTACTCTTCCCTCATTAGGCTCATCATCAAATACAATGCCCCATTTGGCATGTACCTCACTAGACACCTGCAACAACTGGAGAGGCTGCAAGAGTACCTCACAAAGAGCATCCTAGGCCTTAAACACTTGTCCTATATGGACAGACTCAAAAAACTCCAACTATTCACTGTCTCATATCACCTACTTAGAGGTGATCTCTGCTTGACTTACAAAGCCATGTCTGACCCAGCTCTGTTAGAAATGCTACATCTAAAGAAATCCCAATCCCCCCACACTACACGCTCCAGAGATCTCAACCTCATTACCACAATTAACAGAATGTACTGAAGGGACAAGTTCATAACCCAGAGACTGCCCATGCTATGGAATAGACTTCCCATTGTATGGCTAGTTGCTCAGCATAATGCATCCAAGGTTATCCAAGTGCAACTAACTCTGGGCAAAACTGCAATCCAAATTGTAGCTTGCTACAGATCCCCCAACATGACCGAGGATTCCCACTCCTCTTTCCCTGATGTACTGGAAAATATTAAGGTTCAACCAAACACCCTAATAATGGGCGACTTCAACTACCCCACCATTAACTGGGAAAACTACTCGTGTACCAACTCCTTAGCTCAACGCTTTCTGGAATTCATAAACTCCAATGCCCTAGATCAACTTATCCACACCCCCACCAGGGGCAACAATATCCTAGACCTAGTCATTATCAACATGAGTGACCGGTGTTCCACACCTGAAGTCAACTCCTTGTTGGTCCAATCCGACCATAAGCTTATCACCCTTGATATCCACATCCCACCCCCACCCCCCATTAAGGAAACCACAGTAAAAAATTTCTCCAAAGCCAAATTCATGCTTCTTAAGACAGAAGTAGTGAACATCATGACACCCATGCAGATGGACAATACAGTTACAACTGCTGAATCCTACATAAATGCACTCTATAAGCACTTACACGAATGCATGGATCATGCTATCCCAAACAGAACCAAGACGCTATCCTCCAAAAAAAAGGAAACCAATCTGGTGGTCCCCTGCCATAAATAAACTGTACAACAGACAGAAGAAACTGTTGCAAAAGAGAGTAAAACCCCATGAGTGGAAGAGCTCTCTGGTCAGCTTCAGTAAGAAGCTGAGATCCCTTATAAGATCCTCCAAAGCTAGCTACAAAAACAAAATCACCACTAAATCCAAGGACAACCACAAAGCATTCTATAGCTATGTCAAGAATCTAGATGGCAATATCCAGATCTGCTCTGAGTTACAGCACAAAGGCACGAAAATTACAGAACCAACTGATATCGCCAACATCCTGGCAGATCTCTTCAGTGCTAACTTTACCCCCTTCTCACCCCCTAAAGGGCCCATGTCTGTACAGGAAGAATGCAGAGTCCCTGTAATCACAGCTATGCAGGTAAAAGCTGCACTCTCTAAAGCCAAAAACACAGCATCCATGGGACCGGACAACATCCCAGGCTGCGTTTTACATGAACTTCAGAACGAACTGGCTCCCCACTTAAGCACCATGTTCAATAATAACCTTGCATCAGGCTTTGTGCCCACTGAATGGTGCACAGCAACAGTTATCCCACTCCACAAAGGGGGAGCCACCACTGATCCCAGGAACTATCGACCTATTAGCCTGACAAGCCTGGTCTGCAAGGCCATGGAACGTATCATGGAACTCATAAACAAAGACATTGGTAACCTTCAAACTCTGGATCCCACCCAATTCAGGTTTGTGAAAGGCAGATCATGCCTTCTGAACCTGATTGACTTCTTTGAGGCAGTCACCAAAGATGTGGATGAGGGTAAGGTGCTTCACAGAGCCTATCTTGACCTCGCCAAGGCTTTTGACACCATCCCCCATTCTGGAATTATAGCTAAACTCACTAAACTAGGTATAAATCCCTAAGTCACAAGATGGGTTGCCAACTGGCTCATTGGCAGAACCCACACTGTAAAAGTTGCAGACTCCAAATCTGACCTCAAGGCAGTGACAAGTGGCGTGCCACAGGGTTCCGTCCTGGGACCTCTCCTGTTTGGTATCTTCTTTTCTGAAGTACAGGCTAACACAGAAGGCCTCTGGCTGATGAAGTTCACAGATGACTGAAAACTAGGAGATATAGTCATGTCCCCAAATGATGTGGACATCCTACAGAAGGGCCTCACTGAGACAGATGCCTGGTGTCAGAACCATGACCTCAAGCTCAATGCCAAAAAGTGCAGTGTTATCCCCTTTGGTAAAAACTCTGTACCCATGAACTACCACATAGGCAGCAATCTATTTAACACCAAATACCTGATAAGATATCTTGGGATCCAGGTGGACAGTAGTCTCTCCTTTTATAGTCACATTGCCACAGTAGTCAGGAAGTCCTTCTATATGACACACCTCATCATAAAAGGGTACTCATACAAGAAAAAAGAGGTCATTGTTCCCCTCTACTCGTCACTCATTAGACCCATTATAGAATACAACGCCCTTTTGGAATGTACCTCACAAGACATCTGCAGCAGCTGGAAAGGCCACAGAGGTACCTCACAAAGAGGATTACTGGCCTCAAAAAAATGCCCTACACTGACCGCCTCAAAAAATTCCAGCTTTACTCCATAGCATATCGCCTACTCCAGGGTGATCTCTGCTTAACATATAAAGCTATGTCAAACCCAGAGCTGTTGGACATGCTGCACCTAAAGAAATCCAAATCCCTCCAAGCTACATGCTCTAGGGACCTAAACCTTGTCACCACAATAAACAGGACACGCTGGAGGGATAGATTCCTGTCCCAGAGACTTCCTATACTCTAGAACAAGCTACCCATCTATGTCAAGCAAAGTTCTTCATTAGCACTCTTCAAGAAAAATTTTGATGAGTGGATGGGAAATAGGAAATACACCCCGGGGATCACTTCTGTGTCTCTGCTGGACAGTGGCACAGGAAAATAACTTTCTTGGGTGGCGTAAGCTATGGCACCTTGCTGGCTAGGCTTACGTAGGCCCTTGGGCCGATAGCCTAGTACCTACCTATGAACCTATATATGTCAAGCAGAGCACCTTGCTGACCCTCTTCAAGAGAAATCTTGATAAGTGGATGGGAAATAGAAAATTCATGCCAGGGATAACTCCAGTGGCTCTACTTGACAGAGGCACTGGGAACTAAGGTCGAGTGGCATGATGCCAGGATAATCCTATGTCTAGGCTTGTAAAGGCTCCTGGCCCATTAGCCTAGTACACAACTTTGAACCTATGAGCCTATGAACCTAACCCTTATTTTTACTATGACAAGCATTGTGTTGTACAAAGAATGACAGATTAATGATGATTTAATAAATAGCACTAAAATGCTATACATATGTTCTGATATATCCCATACAACACATTGTTGCTACACCTCTCTGAATGTGTCTATCTGTTTGTCTCACAGTTCACCCCTTCTGCTATAGTAAGTTGTCACTGTGCTTCACTTGTGTTGTTGAAAGATTGTGAAGTAGTAACTTCTTTTTGGTGTGATGAAATAATGCTCACATCAATAGACATATTTTTGAATGATTTCAAGGGTTCTAATCCAGCCTTTAATTAAGTGTTACGGAGTGCTTTTGCTACACTGTTTTATGGGTACCAGTTGGCTCCATAGTGTTATGAGCCACCATTATATTTCTTCTGTCATAAGCTATTTTGTCCCTGCCTCTATCTCACCCTGTTGATGTATCTGCTCCCTTCTGTATCATTAATCTTCCATCTCTGCATCTGTGCAATGCCTGGTGCTGGGTAACCTATACAACTAAGGATACATGGAAGTACACAGCTTATGGCAATAGCTTGGGATGTGATTGCCTTTGGCCACATTACTCTGTTGCTCTTCACGCCAACATGCTTAGCTATGTTTATTCAGTTTAAGATATTTTTCAACAAGCAGAACAGTTAAATGTTCAGATTACAGTGGCCAATAGGGTAATGAAGATGAATTCATACATTCACATTTGCTGAAATCTGCTGTCAAATGTGAACTATCAGAAGCATGACTTTCTATGTGGTGTGCTTTGATAATACTCTGATATGTGTTTTTTCTAGCAATGCTGTAAAGATTCGAATCCAAATGGATGAAAAAATGTTTCCGAATGTTTTTGTCTTACTCCTGTGGCTGTAAATGTTAGCAGCATCTTTCCTTAACACATCATTATCCTGCTGCTTTGTTGATGTGCCTGCTCCTTATTGTGAAGCCTGTCTTGTACCGATCTTTGTGTGAAAGCCTGTACAGAGCAACAGAGAGTACTGATAATTCCTATTCTAAGATCAGCACTTCAGGATATGGTTATGTATGTGCTAATACTTTGCCATCAGCAGCACAATTCAGCTTGGCAGTACAAAAAAGAAAAATCAAATAAATATTGTTTTAGGTTGCACAATGTTTGTATGCCTATTATAATTTTGTCAGAGGTTATCTTGATGTCAGAATAATGTTGACTCAATTAATTCAGTCATTTAATATATCTCTGCTCTAAGTTTACACTTTTAACTCTGTTGAAAGTTTGGTTAACCTATTTTCACATAATCCATCACTGTCATTCTGCAGTGCACTGTCCTATGTATGACTAGTATGTTTGCCTTGCCACTGGGCACAGTGCAAGAATGAGACAATACAAGTGTACAATTATACCACTTTAAAGTTGCAGGAAAGTTTGATTGACAATCTGGTTTGCAAGAGCAACTTTCTATGGCTTCCTGTAATGTGAAACATGTTAATGTCCCTCACAGTAACATGATGTACATGAAGAACAATATCTAAATGTTAGTAAAGAAGTATGTAAGTACATGGGATAATCATAGTGATGTTACATTGTCCTGTGCACATGCATGTCTTTGTTGTACAACCTGGATTGCACAATACCATCTGCTCCTAACGGGATTTTCATGAAATACATATGTGCTATTTCACATTGCTAATGTCAGTATTCTTCTGTGGTGCTTGCAACTAATGCAGTGCTCTCTAAATTCTGTAACTAGGTAGGTTAGTCATTCAAGACAGCTTGAGAAACTTGTGTGCCTGTGTGACTGTGTATAGTGCTTGCTGCTGTATCCACTTCCCCTGGTTAAAATGCATTTAACTCTTCACACAGTGCCACACAGGTACTGTAGCAAATCCTAGCATCTCCAGGGAAAATATTTTTGGCCACTCAATAATTATATAATTCTAACATAACTACAGTATCTCACAGATGGAGTATGAATTTTCCTGTGTTGTATGACTTTGACAGTGTGCTTTGTACATTGTGTAACTACATGTGTATGATGTTGTAATCCAGGTGCTGGTGTGTCTTTCATCCTCATACTGTGTATTCTACTGTTCAAGCACATATATGATGTGCAGCTCTACAATGTATTGTGCACATTGACCACGTTTTACCATAAACATCCAGCTAACAAACTGTGGTTGTGTCATCAATTTAACTGTGCACTGTCCCAGTTGTACATCAACATGTTATGTGGCACTTGCAATTCAGGCACTAAGTTGTAACTTGTGATCTTAGGTACGTAGTTCAAATCCAGCCATTACTGCTCAGACTACATTGATTCAGTTTTATTGTGACTGTGTGTGCCACTAACACTGTTGTCAAACACGTCTGCTGTGTGCATATATAGATGTTGGTTCCTCTTACAAAAAGCTATTATAATTTCTCACGTAGCAAGGATTTTATTCAGATGAATGATGACATGTGATTACATTTTCTTTACATAATATTTGTAGGATGTGCCACAGCTGCTCCTCAACACGAGGGAATGCAACAACACTCTGTATGTTGTCACCTTAGTACAGAAATTACAAGCACATATATCTCTTGCAATAATAACATGATGTATACAGACACAATGGTCTCACAATGGTAGCAACACCTCTACCATGGTGCATTCAGCCTCCACAATATCATGTATCTGCTGTTGTCAATTGTTCATGTGTTCAATATCCACATTTAGTGACTGTTAGCAATGTTGGGCCTTATACTGTAATGCATGAATGGCATCCACCACAGCTATAATGTGCAGATTTACAGTCTGAGAGGCCTCCACTATCCCTTTTAACTCAAAGAGATTATTTACAACACATACAGCTGATGTAATAATTTAGCATAGGTGGAGTAATACACCTGTGTTAAAATTTCCACTGTGGCACTTGTGGTTCATCCACGTGTCATTAGTCAGTAGAGTCACATAGCTTGCTGTTCAAATCCTGAAAAGGTGACATTGTATGAAGGCACTGATGTTACATAAATACCATTAATATCATCACAGGTTGTAATTTCATGGCAGTGAAATGATTATTCAAGGCATGCCATGCTGCGAGTGCTTCTGTGGCACCTGCATTAAGTATTGGCTCATATAGAATACCTACACAGATACACTATAGCTAAATTCTGCACTGTGTGTGTGTACTTCGGAATGGGAACAGACTCCTTGTCAAAGGCTCATTTATATTGTACTGCTCTCTGCATTACGTACAGTGTGTAGCTCCTTTCAAGCATTCTGACTAAATCTGGTTGTTCATATTATATTCATTATTTTTTCTTAATGCACACATTGATTTCAGTTATTTGTGACAGCCCTCATTGCTATCCAATGTGCCAATACAGAGGTCTGGAGAGAGCCTGGTATAATAGACATTTTTTTTTAGTCTGATAACATTTGTCTGTCAGACAACGGTGGCTTATACACAGACAATAGTTATGGCACAGTCAGATGGCCAACTTTTTCTGCCCTTTTCCAAAACGGTAGGGAATCCATGCCCTTATGATAGGAAGGCACTGTAAGCTCTTCAAGTATGTTTTTCATGACATAACAGATATGCATATTTTTGTATCATTCATGATTAGTATGCATATCTCTGATATCTGTCCTGGCATGTATTTGAAAATGATATGACGTGAATGTGTATTATGACATTCACTGCTCACAGGTGTTATCTATTTCAAAAATAATTATGCTCTGTATAGGATGTTTTCATCCAGATACTTCTTAATTACCGCAATTGTTTTTGTTACACTACACAGTTAATGGCAGATGAGTGCTTCCATAAAGAGTTCTTACTGTATGGCATGCTGCCAGACCATAAGAAACTGTGACTTGTTTTCTGTTTTAACACTTTCTTGTGATTTGGTGCTGTTGAATTACTGTTATGTTACTGTTCTCTGTAATTCCATGTGAGCATTCCCAATATAATGATATCTGGGATGTTTGCAAATCAGGAATGGAAAACTTGAAATCATGACCTGTCATCCAATCACTGTTGTCATTTATCATTTGTCAGTTATGTATGTTGTGTGATTAGATTTGTATTTAGTATTAACATGACTACACAATACTTGCTTGCCTATTACATGTTTGTAGGTGATAAACCCTTTTACTATGGTTATAACTGACATTTCATTACAAAAACATGCCCATTTCTAATATGCCTGATATTACAGCTATAAGGTCCATTTGTCCTTATGCATACATGCTGAAATGGAGAATTTAGGAGTGGTGTTGGCTTGCATATATAAATTCCCTGTATATACAGTTCATGTGCAATAACTGCAGTCTGTGCATTCATCCCATAATGTATTTTCTGACCTTGATAACTGTTATCTCAACTCAACAATTTATTAACATGTATATCACATTTTAACTCCCCTTTATTACACTGCAGCTTTATGTCCCTCTCACATCTTTTGTAGCATGTCCATTTTTATTTATGTGCACAACTTCAGTGTTATCATTGACATTAATTATCATTGTATCAATACTGCCGGATATATGCTAGAACTCTTTTAACACTTCAACACATTCGTCTCCTGTACTTGAGTACACTTTACTCATTTCCCTTCCATGTTAATTAATTATGCAGTACAATTCATTATTATTTGTGTACACTTCCCCTATTTCATTTTCTCTTTCAGTATTGTTTCACTGTACTTAATATTTCTGGACTACACTGTGTCCTCATATATTAGCTTTGCTTATAAGCAAGCTGTTTCATTTACATTCTGTACCATATCTCTCAATTGTCCAGATTTTTATAGAATGTCCAGAATTTTGCCTCATATTTTTGGCCTGTTTCCCATAACATTGCAGTTTTCTGGCAAATCATTTAGGACTGAAGTCAGAAAATAATGGCAGACACTTCAGTTTCAGACTTCATATCTTCCAAAAAAGTTATGCTAATGCAAAACCTGTTAGTGTATCAACTTTCTAAGTTTACAAGAGCAATATTTAAAAAGTGTCCCTATTTTTAGGCCTTTGTCCCCCCATTATTTGTGGCATTCAGATTTCTTGCTCTAAGAAGCTGAGAGGTATGTTCTGTGCTCATGTTTGCAAGCACCTTTCCTTGGCTGTGAACACTATTGCTGACCACGAAAAGGTGCATGCACAAGTGTAGGCCCAATGAGCAATATGCATACTCGATCAGCACTGCCGTTCACCATGTTAATATGCTTAAAATGTGTAGCCTTAGAATGAAGCTGACATGATTGTTACTGAATCCCAGGATATGTTTTGCGGAAAATAGCATCAGAAAATGCATGTCTTTTCCGAAGAGAAATCAACAAAGGTTCATAGGTTAATAGGTAGGTACTAGGCTATCAGCCCTAGGCCCTACACAAGCCTAGCCAAAAAGGTACCCTGGCTTTCACCACCCAAGAAAATTATTTTCCTGTGCCCCTGTTGAGCAGAGCCACAGAGGTGATCCCCGGGGTAAATTTCCTATTTCCCATTCAATCATCAAGATTTTTCTTGAAGAGTGCTAATGAAGAGCTTTGTTTGATATAGATAGGTAGTTTGTTCCAGAGTATGAGAAGTCTCTGGGACAGGAATATATTCCTCCAGTATATTCTGTTTATTGTGGTGACAAGGTTTAGGTCCCTAGAGCGTGTAGCTCAGAGGGATTGGGATTTCTTTAAGTGGAGCATGTCCAACAGCTCTGGGTTTGACATAGCTTTGTATGTTAGGCAGAGATCACTTCTGACTAGGTGACATGCAATGGAGTAAAGCTGGAGTTTTTTTGAGATGGTCTGCATAGGACATCTGTTGAAGGCCAGTAATCCTCTTTGTGAGGTATTTCTGTGGCCTTTTCAGTTGTTGTAGATCTCTTGTGAGGTACATATCAAAAGGGGTTTTGTACTCTATAATGGGTTTAATGAGTCATGAGTACAGGGGAACAATGACCTCTTTTTTCTGGATGAGAAACCTTTTGTGATGAGCTGTGCCACCTAGAAGGATTTCCTGACTACTGTGGTGATGTGATTATCAAAGGAGAGACTACTGTCTACCTGTGTCTAAAGATCTGTTATCACACTTTTGATGTTAAGTAGACTACCACCTATGTGGTAGCTCATGGGTACAGAGTTTTTACCAAAGGGGATGGCAATGCTCTTTTTGGCATTGAGCTTGAGGCCATGGCTTTGACACCAGGCATCTTTCTCTTTTAGGCCTTTTTGTAGGATGTCCACATTGTTAGGAGATTCAGTCATGGCTCTTAGTTTGCAGTCATCTGTGAACTTCATTAGCCAAAGACCTTTTGTGTTAGCCTGTACTTTATTAAAGTAGATACCAAACAGGAGAGGACTGAGGACTGAACCCTGTGGTACTCCACTTGTCACTAGAATGAAGTCTTCTACTTTCACAGTGCGGGTTCTGTCTGTGAGCCAGTTGGCAACCCATCTTGGGACATAGGGATTTATACCTAGTTTAGTGAGCTATCTATAATTTAAGGGTGAGGGATGGTGTCAAAAGCCTTGGCGAGATCTAGATAGGCTGTGGGAACCACTTTACCCTCATCTATGACTTTGGCGACTGCTTCAAAGAAATCAATCAGGTTTAGGAGATACAATCTTTTTTTTACAAACTCAAACTGGGTGGGGTCCAGAGTTTGGAGATTACCGATGTCTTTGTTTATAAGTTCCATGATGATACGTTCTATGGCCTTGCAGACTAGGCTCGTTAGTCTAACGGGGTGGTAGTTCCCAGAGTCTGTGGTGGCTCCCCCTTTGTGGAGTTGGATAACCATCACTGTGCGCCATTCAGTGGGCACAAAGCCTGAGATGAGGCTATGATTGAACATGGTGCTTAGGTGGGGTGCCAGTTCATTCTGTAGTTTATGTAGAATGCAGCCTGGGATGTTGTCAGGTCCCATGGATGCTGTGTTCCTGGCTTTTGAGAGTGTGTTTTTTACCTGTGCAGCCGTGATTACAGGAACTTTGCATTCTTCCAGTATAGAGATGGGCCCTTTAGGGGATGAGGGGGGTAAAGTTAGCACTGAACCTATCTGCCAGGATGTTGGCAATATGAGTTGGTTCTGTATATTTAGTGTTATTGTGCTGTAACTTAGAGCAGATCTGAGTGTTGCCATTGAGATTCTTGACATAGCTGTATAATGCTTTGTGGTTGTCTTTAGAATCAGTGGCGATTTTTGTTTTCATAACTTGCTTTGGAGGATTTTATGAGGGATCTCAGATTTTTACTGAGGCTGACCAGGGAGTTCTTCCAGTCATGGGATTTTACTCTTTTTTTGCAACAGTTTCTTTCTTCTGTTGTAGAGTTTGTTTATGGCAGGGGACCACCAGATTGCCCTCCTTTTTTTGGGGGATAGCATCTTGGTTCTGTTAGGGATAGCACGATCCATGCACTCGTGTAAGTGCTTATAAAGTGCATTTGTGTAGGATTCAGCAGTCGTACCTCTATTGACCATCTGCATGGGTGTCATAAAGTTTGTGACTTCTGTCTTAAGAAGCGTGAAGTTGGCTTTCCCTAATGGGTGGTGGGGGCGGGATGTGGATGTCTAGGCTGATTAGCTTGTGGTCGGATCTGACCAACGAGGAATTGACCTCTGGTGTGGAACACTAGTCACCCATGTTGGTAATGAGCAGGTCTAGGATATTGCTGCCCCTGGTGGGGGTGTGGATAAGTTGAACGAAGGCGTTGGAATTTATGAATTCCAGAAAACATTGAGCAAAAGAGTTGGTACATGAGTAGTTTTCACAGTTAATGGTGGGTAGTTGAGATCGCCCATTATTAGGGTATTGGGTTGTACCCTAATATTTTCCAGTGTATCAAGAAATGAGGAGTGGGAATCCTAGGGTATGGTTGGGGACCTGTAGCAAGTTATAATTTGGATTGCGGTCTTGCCCAGAATTAGTTGCACTTGGATAATCTCGGATGCATTATGCTGAGCAACTAGCCTGGAGGTGTGGATATCCTTAATGAATATGGACACGCCTCCACCTTTAGTGTTTCAGTTCAGGTTAGGTGGCCAAAAGGTGTGTTATGAATTATAGCCTGGTAATGCAGTGGTACACTCTGGAGCCTTGAACCAGGCCTCTGTGACTGCAGAGATGTCAATGTTCTCCATTTTAAGGAGTGCCTCGTGTGAACGCATTTTGAGGTTTAGACTTCTAGCATTGAGTAGCATTACACTCAGATTTTGTTTGCTTGTACCTGTTATGGTGGTGAATTTGTCATTTGAACCTTGCCTAAAAAGTCACTATAGAGGTGGCAAGAGCCTTAGCCAGTATCCAGAATCCCAAGGGTGACAGGTGCAGGTCATCTCTGGCTGGATCTCCTTAGAATGACACCAGAAGATTAGCCAATTGTTGAAGTCAATAATTTTGCCCTTGTACTGTGTGATCTGGGTGATGGCAGGATGCTACTCAGAGCTAGGGTCATACCTGCTTGGGCTACAAGATTGGAGAGCTCCTCCATGTCTCTTTTTAGGTCATTCACACCAACATGGTCAATGACAGAGTCATATTTGTACTTGTTGTGGAATGACCTGAGTGCGTGCATTATGTGGTGGATCCTGGCACCCAACAGGCAGCTGACAGTAACTTTCTCCTTGTTTTGTCTGGTGTGTGGTTCATCAGTGTGCCTGACTATAGAGTCACCTATAACTAGAGTGTTGAGTACGTTTTTATGTCTTATGGGCTGTGGTTGAGTGGCACACTGAGTCTGTGGGCTCATGTTTATAGACATGAGCCAAACACCATATCTCTCTGGACTATGACATGATAAGTGGCTATGCCTTCTGATGGCACTGATGGTGTCTTTGTACTATGACATAAATGGCTATGCCTTCAGATGGCACTTAAGGTGCTACAGCTCCTTGGTAGGGCAATAAGGAGACAAAAATGCTTCCGTATCTGTTGTACAGACACTATTGAGACTGTGTGCTGGGGAGCTCTTATCATGGTCCCCAGTATAATGTAGTTGCCTGCCACATCCTTGGTATGGAGGTGACATGTACTACTTACACTGACTGAGCTGATAAACAGAGCATGCACCTCAACAGTAACTTCAAGAGGCACAGTCTTGACATACTATAGATAATGCTCATGGGATGTACTGCAAATATGCATAAAAGGTCTTTGCACTGGATTTTACACATAGTTACAAGGACCCTTGCAGCGCATATAACTCCTGACACTTGTCTTTTTTGCTACTGTTTTTCAACTCCTTATCAGATTGAGAAGATACGGGTCTTCATTTGGAGTGGGATGAAACACCCCTCTAAATGTAGGGGTGACTATGATTGCTGCCAATCACAATAACAGTGTATTACATGCATCACCACACTAACTGCCCATACATATGCCTGCTCTAAACAGCATATCCATAGCATTCTTAAATTATGACAGTTTTGCCCTGTAGTAAATTTCAAATTACGTTACAGTAGCTGCCCACTATTTGGTCACAGCTAGCCATGTTAACAACACTATTTTGTCTGTCTGTTGTGCAACACACTGGTGTGGTAAACCTTTTGGCCTGCCTTTTTTGTAACTGTGCCTTCTTTATCCCTGTCTCACAAAGTATACCCAGATACACACGCACACACGCACACAGACACATGCATACACACACACACAGACACATGCATACACACACACATAAATGCGCACACACACACACACACACACACACACACACACACACACACACACACACACACACACACACACACACAACCATGCAGACACATACACACACACACGTGCACACACACACACACACACACACACGCACACACACACAAATATATACACACACACATAAATGCACACACACACACACACACACACACACGCACACACACTCACACACACACGCACACACACACACACACACACACACACACACACACACACACACACACACACATACACACTTTCACAAATACACACACACATGCACACACACACACACATACACACTTACACAAATACACACACACACACACATACGCATTTACACAAATACACACACACACACACACACACACACACACACACACACACACACACACACACACACACACACACACACACACACACACACTCACACACACTCATATAACTTCCATGGCCCCTGATGGCCAACAGCACATTACTGACAGTAGTATACAAATAACTCCACAAGGCCATTGTTTATATGTTACTGCATCCATGTACACAAATCATCCAATAGGAAAAACTGAAACTCTATGCTTGGTCATCTTTATCATTATCATTATGTACCCCTGAAATCACTGCATGCGTATCATGCATTAGTTCTCCTGTAAATTTTTATTTTTTTTTAATTTGTAAATTGTAAGCATATTTTAACCTCGGTCAATCCTTCACAGTTCAAAACACTTCTAAAGTCCCATCTATTTAATTCTTGTTTCTGCTCTAGTTTAACTCCTAGCTGAGTATTATACCCTCTTGTCTATCTCCTGGTTTCCATATTACTGTACTGATTTTCTTATACATACCTTATCTATTTTTCCTTTCCAGATGTTTACTTGATATATGTCTAACTTTTTTCTCCTATAAACTCACCATAAGTATCACCTTTCTTTCTCATTGTCTAATACCCTGTCCAACCTTTTTCCAATTACTCTGCTTTGCATATTGCATATAGAGTGCTTACATATATACAGTGCTTTACATTTTATATATATTTGACACAGCCACATTTATCTGAATTCTTGTTTAGAATTTTATTACTCATGAAACAATTATTTTTTACAATTATGTATGTTATGCTCCATAACAATTTTTTGAATGCACAACATTATATATGCATTATGCATACTTTGTGTTTTTCTGCTTACGCTACTACTGTATAAGTTTACAAACAATGTCTTTTTTGTTATTTGTATCTTTTGGGGTTCCCCCTGGGCCTCCGCTAAAAATGGGCCTGTGTCCAGTTGGATTATCCCAGTAAACAAAAGTCAAATAAATAAATAAATTAAATAATGAATCAATTAATTAATAAATAAATAAAATGCCTGCATATCTGATAAGAAGTCGTAGACATAATAAAAATGTTTTCCTTTCTCTCCCTCTCGCTGTCACTGTTTTGTATTTTAATTGGATGTTTGTTGATTTCTGTGTTCCATTTTTATTATTTTACACATTGCATGGTTGTGGCTGTGGCATGACAGTTGCCTCTGGTTCATCATCTTTTCCTGCCTTCTACTGCTGTCTCACCATCTACCTCCAGGCCTGATTCTTTATCAGCTGACATAGGTCATGCAGGGGGCGAGGGGTTGTGATGTGAATGCTTCTCTGGTGGCTTCTAATGTTAAGTTGCTAGAGGAGGTGCTGTCACACAATCTGCTGATACCACCGTTTGGTCCCATTGAGATATCTGGCAGGAATAGGAAGAGGTGATAGCAGAGTCGGCAAACCATAGCTTGACACCTGCATTGGCCATCTGGTGGCCATCCACATGTGACTATGCAGAGTTCACCACTATCTGGCATTGCCTAGTGTAGAATATGTTGTCGAACTGTGCAGAGAAGGCAGTCGTGCAGGGGACTGACCTCTGTCATACTCCTGCCTACAGAATCAGAAGGAAAGGGAGGCAGGACTCCATTAAATTCCCAGTTATAGTGTTGCTATTCATTGTGTGTCATGCATTCATATCAACTGTCTACCCCACCCCCCGTCTGAGTCAGCACCGCCACTGTTAGACTTTGTCTGTGTTTTATGTTCATTCATGTGCTCTGCCTTCATTCCTATACCATCCTTCCATCCATCAACTTCTCCTTTCATCTTTCCCTATATTTCCTTCATGCAAAAAAAAAAAAAAAAGGTGTGGCACATGATGAAGAAAAAAACTACCTTTCCTCCCATGGTTCCCTTTCCTCCCATGGTTTCCTTTCCTCCCATGGTTCCCTTTCCTCCCATTGTTCCCTTTCCTCCCATTGTTCCCTTTCCTCCCATGGTTCCCTCTCCTCCCATGGTTTCCTTTCCTCCCATGGTTCCCTTTCCTCCCATGGTTCCCTTTCCTCCCATGGTTCCAATGCTTGCTGTTCCTTAGTTCAGTCTTTCCTTTACTCCCAATTGCTCCCACTTCAATCAGTAATAGTAATAGGGACTTTCTTGAGAGGCACCTACTATGGTTCACAGCACCTCTGCCAGCATCATAAAGTTGCTCATGTGGATACACATACTTGTGTGCATGCAAGCTACTTTCCATGTGTTGCTTTTCAAGAATCCTGTAATCACAGTCACAGCTCAACCCTGTATTCATCATCAATTTCAGTTGTATAGGAACATCTCTTAATTAGTTAATTATTAAGGAGCTAAATGCCTCCTCCTTAATTGCTATCTACCTTAAAGGTGCATTGTGCAAATTGGTATCACAGCAGTAGATCTTACACATCCTTGTTAAGCATGTTTCTGAATACCAGGGATCTGCTGATGGAAAGAAGCAAGTCTGATGGTAATCGCTCATTGACTATGTTTTTCACAAATAATAGGTGATTATAATATCATTATATGCTGATACTTGGAATATAATAAAAGTGGGGCAAAAATAAAAATCCCCCCAAAAGTAAATAAATATAACACAATAAGCAACACCATCATATCCATTTAGAGAGCGAACAGATTCCAGTGGCTAAAATGTGTAAGAATTCTAGCTCTGTGATGACCATCAGACTGCCTAGCTGGACATGGGAGGAGCTGAGCATGTTACTGATGAGTCAGTAGGTGTGAGGGGTTTTGGCATTGTGGATTATCATAATCCAGACAGCAAAGCCAAAGCACATCAACAACCTGAGAATATATAAATGTCTGATTTCCATTACTGTAAACATCTGCTCTGGCACATGTTCCCTGCTGTCCGCTAAAGGCACTAAATATGGTAGTCAAATTATTTACATCAGGGCTGTTGAGCTAGGGCAGAATATGTATGGCTGCTTATTGTCACACAGAATCCTTTAGTCTGATATTCAAATTTTCCCTGGTGGATTTCCTCTATTTTAACATTTACCATCCTAAAGTGTGATTGTATTGCTCTCAGTATTGTACAGACTGGGAATTAATAATATCCATGCTGAGTTTTTTTTATTATTATTTTGTCAAAGAACAGACACACACACACACACTCACACACACACACACACACACACACACACACACACACACACACACACACACACACACACACACATATTCACCCACACTCACCCACACTCACCCACACACACACCCACACACACACCCACACACACACACACACACACACACACACACACACACACACACACACACACACACACACACACACACACACACACACACACACACACACACACACACACACACACACACACACACACACACACACATGTGCACACGCGCACACACACACACACACACACACACACACACACACACACACACACACACACGTATACGTTCATATATTGTTGCAGATACAGATATGGTGCAGGTATACATATATTGTAATAGGCATAGACAGCAACTTGGTAAGGAATCCATTCATCAAACAAAACTGGTTAGGAAATTAACCAAATGAGCAATTAACTGTTTACAAGGGGAGAAGACACCCCCCTCCAATCTGTAAACTATATACTAAGTCCACATTTATGTAGGCATAAAGACAGGAGAACTCTTACAATAAAAAGAAATCATTGTCATCAGGTGATTTCTATGAAGTACAGTAACGGGGAGTCCAGCTTTGCCAAGTTTTATGCTGGCTCAGTCTATATTCAATGCTCTGCATCAAAGCATACAGCAGAGGCATAGCGGGGGGGGGGGGAGTAGTGGGCAACCACTCTGCTACTCCACGCAGAAAGCATTAATGGCCCAAGTCAGAACTTACCAATCGTACTTATAGTACTTACTGCTCAGATTTAATGTTTGGGATTAGAAAAATGTGCTTTATAGGTTACAGTGTTGTATAACTGGTTACAGTTAGGTTTGCAGTATAGGGTCTCGAGTATTTTTAACTAGTCCAACTAGTGAAGATAAAAAAAATTATATTTACTAACAATATAGTTAGAACACTTCTCAGTCGTGTCTGCTTTTCAGGAACAGTCTCAGTTTTGGCTGAAAATGTTGCTCTGTATATCCTAAAATCAATTAATTTTTAAGAAAGGATGGCTGATTATTGTTAATGCATAAAGACCAGTATAATCACATATTTATTTTACTTCATAAAATACTTCTTAATTCAAGTACTTAGTCTGGAAGCTTTTAATGTCAATAGCACTACAGGATTACAGTGCTGATGTTTCATAAAAATGGGGAAAGTGCAGGTAAATAAATCATCTGGTGCATTAGCCCAAATATGTGTTTCCACCATACCTTGATATGGTAATGTTATATGCTATGATCTATGTTTAGGATATATCTTTCTTTCTTGGTTTGTTTCTTTCTTTCTAGTAACTAGATTAGCACAATATCCAGTGTCTTTTTTTTTCAGAGAAAATCAAGAAAAGAGCTCCAAGAATAATAAAACATATACCTGTGCTGCAAGCTCTAAACTTAACATCCAGGAGGATGGGACTGAGTGTTTTACACCAACTAGCCGATCCTGAGGAAGGGCGTCAGTCTAGATTTTCTGCTGTAGCAGTACTAAGAGCCAGGTGGGATCCATGCTGCCAGCCGTATGCCACTTGCTCGGGAGGTTAGGCATGTACTGAAGCCTGCATACATCTCCTAAATGCATCAGTTATTGAGCTTGGAAGGCCAGCATGTAGTGAGAAGGGGTTGGGCATATTCCCTGCCCACAATATGATTACACACCAGAGACCTGTATCTCCTCACTTGCACTAAGCATGAGTAGGGTTAAGTCCTGGTATGGAAAAGTCACATACAGTAGTCCCATAAGGAAAGGATCTGCTGGTGTCAGATGATGGTCAGCTGTGGTGAGGGGGAGGAAAAAGAACATAAAATTATGTCAGTTTATTCACAAATTATTCAGATACTTTTGAAAGAAACACTATTAAAAGTCAGTGAACGACTTGTTTCTAGGTTACGATTGTTGCTCACTATTACGCATTAAACAATGCCAGATATACAAATTCCTGCAACAGGCTCGATAGTTTTTAGCTGGCTGTTATCTTTTCAAATCTTATAACTCTTATACCTATTGGTTAAGGGATAGTAGTAACAGTAATAATAATAATAATAATAGTAATAATAATAATTATAATAATAATTATTATAATGCTGTTATTTTATAAATAAAGCTATCAAAAGATAGTAGGATAAATAAAATGTATTTACTATTTATGTATTGTTCAAGTTGACTTCATCTTTTCCATCTACATTTTGATAAACTCAGTAATAAAGTCAGTAATAAAGTCAGTAACAGGCTTAGCCAAAAATTTAGCACAGAGGGCTAATATATTGTTAATAAGCTTCATACTGCAGTCCAGGGTTTAAGTCTTGTAACAGCCTCAACTTGCAAACTATAACCATAATGAAGTAATAAAGACAGATATTGCTATTTAATTAAACCCAAACAAATGCAGTTATACATTACAGGTTAACCTGTTATACAAACAAATGCTAAAACTATATAATACATGTGTTGCATTATGAACAGTAAATTTCTCCGGAAATGCAAACTAAGATGTACATTATGTCCTGCTGGAGCTAAATCTGCTATTTTAAATATAAGTAGAAATCAACTGTCACATGTAAATGTAAAACATGACAATGCATTCTACCTTTTATCTGATGGCAGAAATTAGAAAAACAGTCACAAACAATAATTAATATTTATTTCATATAAAATCAATAATAATAGGGTAACTACTAAACTACAGAAAAATGGCTATAAATTACAACAGATTCAGTGTTCCAAAGCTAAGCATTATATATCAACAGTAAGTTTTTTTTGTTGTCATTGTTTTTCTCAAGTGACACTAAAATAAAATTCAATATCTTTTCCCCCATGTTCTGGCAGTATTGGCATAACTGTGCAGTTGTTGAAATAACCGCAATAGACAAACTGTAAACCTTTTATTTTGGATTTGAAGGCATCATTTTTTTGGTTATATTTTTTTCTGGGCAGAGGTGTGACTCATTAACACTAATAGCAGTAGTCCAGTCTGCCCATACATTGTTCTCAGTGTGAAAATGATAGATTGAGCCATAATTAATAGCTTCATAATAACAACTCACAAAGCTCAGTAAAAAATAATCTGTATAAAACAAAGTTTATCCATAAAGGAAAAAAAACATGAAAGAACACTACAAAGACCAACAAGTAATGTATTTTAGATGCAACCCCTTGTTAAAGTTTTCTAATAAACCAATAAACCCTGTAAATCTGAAAATGATCATATGCCTAGTGTGTGTCCTTACATAAATAGTGTGGAGGTTATCTATCATTCTTGGTAGCATTTGTGTTCTCCTGTTAGAAATTGACAAGGCTCAGTTCAACAACAGGGTTGCCCAAAACTTAAAATCTACTTTTTTTTGAAATATAATAAAAAACTATGAAAATACTGTATGGGCAGTACCTAGAAAGTAATTATATTCTTTTATTTCTAAAAACCCTGGTTGGAGTAAAAAAAAATCCAGAGATGGACAAAATACAGATCATTATGTTTTGAAGCATTATTTAACATCCAGCAAATGGGCTGTGTGCAAAATCCTATTAATTCTATGCCATGAATGTTTTACATTACATTTCCTTGAGCGCAGGAGAGAATAAACATGCACAGTCTGCAATTTTAACAATTTATATCTCTCCATACATAGTTTCTCTCTTACCTTTGTTCATCTGTCCAGTGCCTGGTCTGTTCTCTCCAATCCACCCTTCTGGCAGTCCACCCCACTGGTTTACAACACTATCTATGAAAAAATGCTTTCTAATACACAAGGAGTATTTAAACTCTGTTGCAAATACAATATACTATATAAAACAAAACTGGTGCAGAAGATTTTCATAATCAAATATTGATGGCTTGTGGTTAACCTGACACTATGAGTAGACATATTATGTCCTTAGAATGAGTACTACATTTAAAGACAAAATGATGAGTTTTTTTTATTTTTTATTTTAAGAAACACCATTCAGAAAGGACAGTGATACAAGTTACAGCACATTTTGTTTCTAGTAATCCTTTTTAATAAATAAATTTATTTTCATGCATAATTCATTCTTAACTGAAATTCACCTGAGTAGGGATATACACTCAAAAAGGATAGCAATATTACACTGACTTCAGAAAACATCAGTACTGGTCATTGCATTATGCTTCTATGGAATACAAAAGAAAATTTGGGGATTTACTGTTGTAGAAGATGCCAACAAAGAAATGCTGCATGTAAAGTTAATATAACAGAATTATGCTATTGTAAATGGTAATTTTAACAAAGGGCACTTATGCCTGGGATACAAACTGGAGTCAGCCGAAAAGATGAGAAATTTGCTTTTTGATAATTCTTCCCAGTTACTACAATTAGTAGAAATAACTCATTGCTTTGTCATCAGCTAGTGCTTTACAGAAACTTTAAATGCGGGAGGATTTAAATATGTTTCCTCATTGAGAGCAATAATTGTCCACCCACCAGCCACTAATGCTTATTTAGAATCTGAATGTGTCATTCAACTCATGAAGTAATTTTAGAAAAAGTGATGTGGACAAAAAAATTGTATGTGCTAGGGTTAACATACTATGCATAATAGTTACCAAGGTTCTGAAGAAGATACATGAACTGCAATATCTAACCATACATAATTCTGATACCTTTTATTGATGAAAATAGCAGAACTGAATGCAATATTTGATTTATGACAAGCACGACATTAGCCATGTGATGCCATTTATTACGCAATATTATTGGGCAATGACAGTTTTGATAAAGTCATATTATATTTATTTGCTCTGCATGTTTTGGCTCTGAAATAAATCTGTTTAAACTTGTTTATAACAAGGTGGTTCTATACTAAAGTGTATAGAAGCATGATATGTCAAAGTGAATGGTGTTATTAGTAAGCAGCACAGATTATGGAAGTGCTGTTATGGTGTTACTAGAAAGCAGCACAGATTATGGAAATGTTATTATGCCCAATGTTATATCACATGAGTATGAAGACGTAGGAGACCTATATTCTCTTTACAAAAAGCCATCAAGAGAAAGTTCAGTACACAGCCATATTTAGTCCTAAATAAGTTTATTTGGTGATCCACATCTAATCTCCAGTTTTGTTGATTTCACATGTGTCCTTATGTCCTCCCCGCGGTCAAGTGGCATTCAAAAGAAATGCATGAATGGGCATGCCTTCGTTGAAGGTTGGGTGTCAGGCTGGCACGTTTGAACCGTAAACATTTACTGCCAATCATTAGCGGACTGTAGTTGCACTGTGGCGACCCCTAACCAGGAAAAGCCGAAAGAAGAACAACTTCTGTGTCCTTAGTTTACATGGCCACTAATGTTGACCTACATATACAAACCCTTGCAAAATCATGTACTCACAATTATATCATGTGACTTATACTTGCATTACAAATAAAAAAATGAAAATAAAAGATAGAAATAAATAGCATTTAAGAACTATCTTATAGATTTTCTAAGCAATGATTTTTGATTCGTTGTTATAGGAAGTCCAGAAATGTTGAAAAACAGATCAGAATATTTATTCAAAATATTCATCAGAGCAGTTCAGATTATGGCATTCATCAGAGATTGAAATGTCTCTTTAATATTTGGACTTAAACAGATTGTATGCAATCCACTATCCCAAAAATTAGATAATTTACTGGATCATCTTTTAGGATCCAGTATATTGAATTTAGTGTCCACATCTGAAGAAACATCAAAGTGAAAATACTATTTGTTAATAATAATAATTCATAAGATCTATGAAAAGGGTTGCAGAACTACTCCACTTGCTCTTTAATTTTGATTGTGACCTTCTTTTGGAAGAAAAACCACCATCTACAAAGTTTACAGTTTTTCTATTTTTTTTTGACCCAAGGGGATAATTACTTGTTAGCAAAATCCCCAAGATTAAGTTTGAAATTTTTA
Source organism: Protopterus annectens (assembly GCF_019279795.1). Taxonomy (NCBI): domain Eukaryota; kingdom Metazoa; phylum Chordata; order Ceratodontiformes; family Protopteridae; genus Protopterus; species Protopterus annectens. The sequence goes on from NC_056746.1 coordinate 1,322,367,500, forward strand.
ACTAGCTTTAACACATCTACTAGTTACTTCCATGAGAAAACTGTAATGTTTGTACCTATATTGTTCACACTAAAATGTTTACACCAGTAAATATACATGACCGTTTTCAGATTCATTCTCTAGTAATGTGTGCTACACCATGGATTATTAATTTAATTATTTACATGCATGGTGATTTTTATGACCAGACTTCTAGACTCTTTAGACTGCAGATTATGGAGCATCTTTGTGTCATTATGTGTAAAAAGCAAACAAATGAATTTTATAAACATACTTTACAAAATGCTAAATTCATTTTTTTTTAATTTATTTGTATCATCTAATGTTTGGATATTCACAACTGGAGCTCATTTTATATCAAAAATGAAATAACAAGGAATGTTTCTAGATGGATAAAATATATTTGCTATTTCCCCTTGGCCTCAATGACACATTCTCATGACAATTGTCACTATGCTGTTGTTTACATTTTTCTCTTTATTTACTGAGGTCTATAAGCTGATCACATCGTTACTTACATTATCAACACTCATTATATCATAAGTTTTTAGAAGCATGTACTGCATTTATACACTATAGATATGCACAGCTTATATATTGTAATTTACAACAAGATCATTGCCAAATGTTACGTGCAGCTTTTTATATCCTTGTTCCATACAATTAATGTGACATTATAACTAAATAATTTTATTTCTATTTTCTAATGCAAGTATTTGTCACATTATACAATTGTGAACACATTTTGCAAGGGTATATATGCAGACATGGGGATTCATTTCCAGATAAAGGAAGCTGATGTAATATCAACAAAACGGGCCTCTTATTTTTGGATAGCCCAATAAATTTACTTAGGGCACTATGTGGCATGTTTTGTTCTTTCCCTTGGTAGATTTTCTATTGCCTTCAAAGGTACACTCATACTGGTTTTCCCAGTCTAAGTACAGACATAGGATTTTTTTTCTCTGCAAAAATGCCTGTTCGTTCTTCTTTCATCTTCATTTCTGCCTTGCTTTTATTCACAGTGATAATTTTTTATTTTGATGCATGGCTGTTCATAGTTGAAGATAATTGTGTGTGGCAGTTTTCAATTTATAGTTTCTAGCTGGATGGGTTTTACTTGGGTGAACTTCAATTTTATGGTACAACTTCAGTTAAAATTGTATAGATTTACATATGTGCATATATACATACATATAAGTAGATAGATATATGTGCACGGCTCTGGTTCACTACATTGCCAATCTACTGCATCTACATTAAGAAAATTAAATACAGATGTTCAAAATTCAAAAGTAAAAAAGAGAAAAAGAAAGAAAGATGACAAAGAAAACAATGCTTTGTGCAGAGGTGCTCCACCCCCCCATGGGAAAGGACAAAAGTCCACTCCCCACTATCTTCAGATACCTCAAAGAAAAATTGCTTGCAGCCTTATTACCTGCAATGTGTCCAATCTCGTCTGATCTTGGAAGATAGGCAGGGTTGGACTTGATTAGTACTTGCATGGGGTACCACTTGGGAATAGTTACATTTTTCTATATTTTTTTCATCTGTATTTATATATAAACATATATATATATATATATATATATATATATATATATATATATATATATATATTCACTTCAAAAGACTGAAAGCACAAAATCTTGAATCTCAAAAGACTGAGACCAAAATCCTGAATGTTTAAAAGACTGAAACTCAAAATACTAAATCTCAAAATACTGAAAACATACAGGATACCAACACTTACTATATTCCAGTAGAAGTAGATACAGAAACAAACACAAGACAAACCATATTACTTTTCTCCATGTATAAACAGGGGGCAAGCCCCCCTGCACCCCCAACCCCCCTGCTACTTAAATATATCAACTCCGACATTGCACTTCTCTATACTAACATGAGTTATGTTGTAGTATAGAAAGCTAGAAGGAAACATGACTAATGTTACAACAGGCAGTCAGTCATGAAACACATAATGCTATGTTTGCCATTTTGTTATGTTGAGTGCAATCTCAGACTTGATATATTTAAGTAGGATGGGGCATGGGGCACAGCCCCCCACATGGGGGGTGCAAGGGTGATTGCCCCCCTGCTTATACTTGGAGAAGTGGTAAACAGTTTATCTTTTATTTGTTTCTGTATGTAGTTGTGGTGGAATATACTAAGTGTTGGTATCCTGTGTGTTTTCATTATTCTGAGATTCAGTATTTTGAATTTTCAGTCTTTTGAACTTTGAAGATATTGGTCTCAGTCTTTTGAAATTCAAGATTTTGAGATTTCAGTCTTCTGAAGTGAATCCATTTATAAATATATATATATATATATATATATATATATATATATATATATATATATACATACATATATATATATATATATATATATTTATACATATATATATATATATATATATATATATATATATATATATATATATATGTAGGTTTTCTGTCAAAATTTAAATCGGCACTTATACAAAGCTGGGAAGGTGGAAAGGCTGTTTTCAAATTTTCATAATGTCGATCTGGAAAGTGTTTGACTCCACATTAGCGAATAGTAATGTGCATTCGCTAATGTGGAATTGACATTCTGATACCAGATTGCATTACGGTGGAGATCAGGAATTGTACCCTTTTCTCACTATACTGTGATCTCGGAGTTGGAAAATATAATATGCAGTGGTGTGGGCAGCACAGACCCCCCACATGGCGGGTACAGAGGAGCTTGCCTCTCCCTGCAAAAACATTACCAGTAACATGGACTTTCCCATTTGGAACTTCCGGTGCTCAAATGTCAATTCCGTGTTGCAATTTCCAAAGTTTTGATAATTTGTTATTACCAGATTCAGCGAACTGAATTGATCAAAAGGTGAAAATGATTTTGATTTTCTACATTTTGATAGTAAAGAAGTTCGATCAGTAAATGTTTATGAATCAAAGCGCTCAAATACCATCAATTTGTGTCAGAGTGGTTCTTTCCTAGATAGTCTCACTCTAAAAAAGACTACTGTCTATGAATAGATTGAATTTTTTGTGTGCGTGCGTGAGCGCGGGCACGTGTGTGTGTGTGTGTGTGTGTGTGTGTGTGTGTGTGTGTGTGTGTGTGTATAGAGAGCAAAGCTCCCTCCAATATCCACCAGCAAAAGTATATGCTCTGCACATTTTTCACATCATAATCATATACCTCAGAAGAAGGAATTCAGACTCTTGAAGTGGCTTTACAGTGTTGTAACACACAGTCTCACACAATTATGATCACAGACAACACACACACACACACACACACACACACACACACACACACACACATGCACTCACTTCTATCAAAACTGCATATCAATTCCCACAACTTTCTCCACAGTTCAGCATAAAGAAAGAAAAAACATTTCACTACAAAACAGACTGGTAAAATCTGAGCAGACCTCTTAAGAGCTTACATCAGAAATTATCTGCAGCACATGCTATAGCCCTTGCAATCAAACTATTAACAACTTTCAGTGTGGAACAACACTGTGCTGTAATTTCTTTTCTTCTGGACTCAGTATAAACATCTTCTGGAATTGAATAACAATCATGTAAGCTTCGAAGTGAAGCTTCCATGATTACAGCATATTTACATGATGACCAGAAAAACTCTTTGAATATGTATACCTCTCAACGGTAAAGATCTTTGCAAAATGTCCAGATTTTTGCCTCCTATTTTTGTTCTGTTTTTTCATAAAGCTGTGGCTTTCTTGCAAAATATTGGCAAATCATTAAAGAATGAAGTTAGAAAATATTGACGTACATTTGAGTTTCAAACTTTATACCCTTCAGAAGTTAATGGTAATGCAAAACCTGTTATTATATCAGCTTTATACATTTGTAAGAGGGATATTTAAAAATTGTCCCTGTTTTTGGGCCTTTGTCCCCCTTTTATTTATGGCTTTGTCCAGAGTTCTTACTGTAAGAGATTGAGAGGTATGATATGTATGCTGCTTGTCGGGAGTACATGTTTCCTAGCACTGTTTCAGCCAGCAGCAGTATTGGTGGCAATGAAGTTATGCTGGGAAGCATCAGAAGTCAGTGTAAACAAAACTACTTGCTGGTAGGTAAATGTGTTATGCGAGAACGTGTGGACAGTTTGTATGAAGTAAGGGCAAGTGGATTATAAGAAGTTGATGCAAGTGACATGAAATTGTGAGAATACACAGAGAATCCATTGTTAATAGTGCACATATAAGTATGAAAGGAGGTTGAAAAATATTCTCAGTTAATGCATTCATGAGATGATATGAGAAAGAAAGATTTTCAGCTGAACTATGCCATTATTAATGGTAAATATAAATAATCCTGTTTCCAATGGTTTATCCATGTACATAACTAAAAGCAGACATGCTAACAATGAATGTGAGAAAGACACAATGTAACAATGCAAGAAAGTGAAGTAAATGTAACATTAATTGTGCAACTCACTTCAGAACTGAACTTAAAATCTGCCTTCTTAATACTAGGTCCTGCCGATGCTAGGACCCTACTTAATTCCCACCCACCTTTCTTTACCTGTCATTACTCTAAATCTTTCAGCCTTCTACTACCTATACTCTCTGTCAATAGAAACAATATCATGAATCTATAACCAGTCTAACTCTGTTTTCTGTAATATTATGTCATACTAGGGTGAACCTAAGTCCAGCTCTTTTTTTTCTCTATGCTGTTCTCGCAGCATTTTTATTTTTGTATCTACTTTTTATGCAACTTCTGTTACTGTAAATATGTGCAACAATATAACTATGCAAATTTTCCTGTATTTCAGTGTATGTATAACTATGTAATATTCTTGTTTTTTGAATTTATGCATGTTAACATTTTTTTTTTTACTCTATGCATGTTAATATCTTATTTTCTAGAGCTTTACCACTCAGGTCTCCAGTGATAATGGGTCTTTGGCTCAGCTGGATTAACCCAGTTAACAAATGAGAAATAAATAAATAATAAATGTGATATCAATGTTCATAACATGCCAAGTAGAGATAACAGCACTGCACAGTTATTGAATATGACATGTATGTCGATGGAATGTATGTGTGATAACTGATTGTAATGCTGTATCCTCTTCTTCCTGTATAAACAAAGCATGAGCTGAGCAGCTGTTGTGAGATGCACAGAAGGGGACATGTTTTGCCATTTTTTATCAGTGGACAGCCATAGATGGTGGTATATTACCTTGACACATTTAAGAGACAAGTATGTGTTTTATATTCATGTACATCATAAACAGTAATATAATAACACTTAAAATACACAAGTGACAAATGACAACACAGATCTGTAGACACTGCAGTAGTTCATGGTCTCCATTTATAAATGTAAAACATCCATTACATAATTGTAAAAGGCATGCTCACAAGACATTATTGTGAACATTGTCATAACAGCATGTAAACAATACAAACACACAAGTAAATGTTCTAATACAAGATCACCCACACTCTTTGATAATCTGGCATCATGTCATACAAGAAGACATGTTATGTAAGTCCTCGTGCTATAAAGCTGCATGATGTGAAAAAAACAATTACAGCAATACAGAAATGTTTGAAGGATGACTTACAATACAGTGAATTCTTGTTTGGAAATCAAGTAATGCCTGTGAATCATTAATGACATACACAACATTTGCACATCGCCAGACTTGAACACATTGCGGGACAGATATTAGAAGGACATGCATCAACCTGTGATAGCACAGAAATAGGCACACTGTGGGTGTCATGATGAACACACTTGAAGGACTAACAGCATTTCCCTGTTGTAATGGGTATGGATTCTCTACATTGCTGTTTTCTGAGTGTGCAATACATACTTCCTTTGCCTATGTGACAGACAGATGTTACCAGATTCAAACCCCTGCCTATTATACTGCACACTCTATGCAGCTGTGTATCATCTGCATTTGTCAAATGACATAGAAATGGATCTTGTCACAAATAAAATTAATTTGTACAGTATGACTTTGTCAGAATGATGACAAGGAGGTAACTATGTTAATGTTCACACAACTGGGAATAGTGTAATATCAATGTTGCTTAGCCAAGGAAGCTGTTGCTGTTGTTTTGTACGACAACATTGTTCCAAAATTGAAATGCACTGTATCACTGTACATAAAATGACTTTATGTTTCTTTCTTTAAAGTACAAATTGAGAATAATAACTTTATGCAGTGTTAATGTGTAATGCCAGTACATTTATAGAATGTTGTCCTTTGCAAAAATTGAACAGCAAGCTATGTAAGTCCACCAACTACCAACATATGCATTAATCACATGGACCACATATGAGCCTCCATCTATGTGGAGTCATCACATTATATAATTTTGCTGCAATTCTTATGAGAAAAAAGGGCCGGGAGAGGCTTTTCCCACTGTACGTGTACACATTATAACACTTGTGGATGTCATTCATGCATAACAACATTAGGAAAAGTGATGCTTATAGCCAGTTAATGTGGGTTTTGCACACCTATGTGATGACAGATGCTATATGATATTGGGAGAATGAGTTTGTCACAGTGCAAGTGCTACTATAATTGTGAGATATTTGGGTCTTTGACGTTGTGGTATCATGTTATTGTTGCAAGGGATACATATGCCTGTAATTTCTTTAAAAGGCTGTTGCACAACATTGCCTACTACTTGATATACTCAAACATGTGATGTGTAATGCAGTTATTATTGTAATGTGAGAATGACAATCATGCACAATGTGTGCATAGTCATGGATTTGAACAGATGTCTTACTAAAGCAACATCATAAAGATCATTGTCTAATACCCTGATGCCACAGGAAATGCCTTAGCATTTCTCATGGTTAAGCCAAATGTAATCTCATGACATCATCATTAAGCAATAAGGCATTTCTGTATGAAAAATGACCATAAATTGTTGTAATGGGAATTCCCAGACATACATGTACACAACAAATAGTTGGCTGACAACATTTTTCCTACCTGTACATTCGCAGACATACTGACACAAGTAAGATCACAAGGTACAGAGTACGGCCTGAATCATGTGTGCTACACAACATGTTTTACAATTGTGGCACTGCTTATTGGAATGGATGCCATTACCCTTCTTTCATATGCTGATGTTCTACAAATTTAAGAAGGTGATTGAAGTGCACAGTAACATTTTACAGCTCCACTTACTACATGCATGAGAAGCCTTCTCTACACAGAATGATAAACAACCATCCACAGACAGTAGTCAGTTATTACTGGAATTACTGGATTCAAACCTCCTCCCTTTGTACTTATCCATTCTAGAAATCACAACAGCCAGCACCACAGGATAACTCATATGACCATTGTAATGTAGTTCATCACTGATGTAATGCATTGTGTTTCCAAAACTGGTTATTGGCTGAGAGTAATATATCATTTTAAGGTAGTTCTCTGCCAGTGAAAATGCATCTCCTACATGGAAGTTTACATAAGGGATGTTGTTGTGGACACAGTTGCTCATGGGAGTACAAACACAGCCACATTTGTTAACCAGTGCTGGATTTGGATTTAAACTCCCTACCTATCTATTTACACAATCTATACAAAACAGAAATAGCCACAAGTGCCGCAGGTTAAGTTTGAGTTGTAAGGGCACCGAGTGCACTTTTGACATGATGACCTCTTCAGTGTGATGTGGAGAAGACGTATGCAGTAAAAGTGGGATAAGGGAAAGGGGGCATCCTCTCCCATGTTAAAATTTTCCGCTCACTGGAAGTTAATATAGCATGTCTGTTCAGGAAACTATGCATACCTGTTATTAAAGCCATACACACACACACACACTCACACACACAAGTGCACACACACACACACACACACACACACACACACACACACACACACACACACACACACACACACACACACACACACAATTTCCTCACTATGAGATTTGAGCCTCCTAACTATGTAGTTATACAATTTAGAGAATGCAATAATTACCACAAGCACCACAGAACATGTCTGATTTCTAATTCTTAAGGAAAGAAAGTTTCCTTTTGACAAGGCCTCATCCTTGACTTGCAGAGAGGATATTTTTATTAAAAGTGAGATAAAGTGTAGAGGGAGCTTTGTCCAAAGTTAATGGTATTCTTGTAAGTGGAGGTAGACACAGCACATTTGAAATTGAAGTATTATTTACCTCTCATTAGAACCCCCTCCCCTCACTCATACAAGCTCCCTTTGATGGGGATGGTACCTCCTACTTATCCAGTTATGCAATCTAGAGAACATGGTATTAGTTGCAAGTACCACAGGAAAAGTCTAACTCTTAAGAGGAGAGAGTGCACTTTTGACATGGTGACCTCATACTTGTATTGCAGAGGATGTTTCTGTTCAAAGTAGGGTAAAGTGCATAAGGACCTGTGTCCAAAGTTAAATGCATTCTCCTGAGGGAAAGTGGATGTAGCACATCGGTTGTTGAGGTATTACTTACCTGTCACTAGAATCCCACTGCCCAAACACACACACACACACACACACACACACACACACACACACACACACACACACACACACACACACACACACACACACACACACACAAACACACACACATATACCCCATGGTAAGAATTTAACCGTTTACCTATCTAGTTACATTATCTAGAGAACACAGTATGATTTGCAAGAGCCACAGGAGAAGACTGACTTTAACAATGTGAAAATGCACATCTGTAGTTAGTAAAACTTCATGCTTGGAACAAATGTCACGTGCATCACAAGTTGTGGTACAAATACATATGTGTGTGTGGAAAGGCCAGCATAACAGCACTGTGCTTGTCTCATGTGATGATATACTTATCTGCTAAGATTTGTATACTGTCATTCATGTTCATGGTGTTACTTTGAAGGACATGTACCTGTTTCACAGTATGGGATGTCAATAACAATCACAATTGTATGCCAATGGATTATCAATCAAGCATTCTTGCCAGTTCATTCTGGGATGATTGCATATAAATAGTAAACATTTATAGTGTTACTGAAACTCGCCTTGTCTCAAGCTTGCACAGTGTGCACTGGAAATACAAACAGAATTTCCTAAATATTACAGTGCACACACATTTTCAAGTGCAACTGTTGTAGTGCAGACATGTATGAATAGACTGACTTAAATGAATCAACATCACTCTGAAATCCAAATACCTTGTTTTCATAATTCAATAAAGACATAAAGAATTTGTACAACCTAAGCAAATAATGTTTTGTAAATATTTTTTACTCTCTGCTTGAAGCACAGTGGTGGCAAGCTCACTTATGTTACTGATGGCAAATTATTAGCACATGTATAATCATATCTTGAGGTGCTGAACTTAGAATGGGAATTAACAGTAGTCCATAGTGCTTAGTGTCAACTTTCACAAAATAAACAGTGTATACATACAACTGTGTATGAATCTGATCAAATTCACAACAGATGTATCATATAGTCATGTTTCAGGTGTCATGATTTACACATTTATGATGACAGTTGTAGTTCTGCAATTCTTATATGTATACAGGTGTATTATGATGCACATATGGGACTAAGCATGTTATTCATGGTGGAAACATGGCTTATGGAAACAAGTCTTGAATCAAGAAAGTTTGTTTGATGACACAGAAGGGCTGTGAAGAGGCGGACAATTGGTGACAGGAATACACATAAAGACATAATGAGAGATTAGTTTACAATTCATTTCTGCATGTGTTTGTGTTGTGTTACTGTTTGCATAATCATCATAATTATGCAGGTAAGATCTCTATAAGACATTCTTCATAATGGGGAACAAACACATTAATATAGCAGCAGGATAACATTTTAAGAAAATGTGTGGCCAGCAGTTATATCCACACGAGTCATACAAAACATTCAAAAACACTTTGGCATACATCTGGATTTGAACCTTGACAGTATTTTGACAGTATTCCAAGAAAATTGTATAGACCTGAGTATTATCTACCCACATCACAAAGGAAATTCTACTTCACAAAGTTCAAATATGACAGCAGACCGAAAAATGGAGAATGTATGAATTAGTCTTTCTTACTCTCATGACAAACAGATGCTGTAAATTCAACTCTTTAGCTTGTTCAAATGAAGATTTTTCTAGTTATGTATAGCAAATTACAGTAGCATAAAGGGCACTAGAGTAATGTGGTCAAAGGCACAAACACACAAGATTTTGCCATAAGCTGTGTACTTTCATTTAGCCTGAGTTGAGGGTGCTCACTGCCAGACATTGCATAAATGCAGAGGAGAAAGACTAAGAACAATGAAGGGAGAAGACACATAGATGGGGGAGAGGGAGGCAGGTGCCATAGATGGGGGAGAGGGAGGCAGGTGCCGTAGACAGGGGAGAGGGGGGCAGGTGCCATAGACAGGGGAGAGGGAGGCAGGTGCCATAGACAGGGGAGAGGGAGGCAGAAACCAAGTAGCTTCTAACAGGAAGCAGGATAATAATGGCTCATAACAATTTATAAGCAGCAGCTACACAGTGAACAGTGTACTAAAAACAGTCATTAAAACTTAGCTAAAACCGGGATTAGAATCCTTAAGAGTATGCAAAAATCTCTCCAAAGGTCTGAGCATTGTCTCATCATACCACAAAGGAGATAATGCTTCCTAGACTTTAAATCATGCAATTTAAGGACAATCACAATGTACAGAAACAGAAGGGGTGAATACAGACTGAGAAAGAGAGAGAGAGAGAGATGGAGAAAGAATTAGCAAGAGCATTTTTAGGCCATGTAGGACCAACTGTATGATATGTTACTTTTACTTATTTTCTCCGTATTAATCTGTCATGCTCTGTATAATAAAGTGCTTACTATAGGGATCAAGATGGGGCAAGAGATACAACCAACATTAAGACATAAACAGGGTATGAGTGGCTTAATAAGTCCCCCTGTCAGGATGGGATGCTTTTGCAAGCTTTCTTGCTGCACTATTCAAATGGTATATTAATGAACTGTAAATGGAGATAAATACAGATGTTTTCAGTTAACAATGTGATAGGATTATAAAATGTCATGGAATAATTTGATCTAGAGCTATGATTGAACCCATGACACTATGTAAAAAGCTCAGTCTACAGACAGGGCAATTATCTCAATATGCCACTTAGGGACTTCTAATTCACTGCATATAGCAACCCAAAAACTATTACAGTAACTGTTTAACAGTGGTGCCTTTAGTCTGCCTTTACTCTGTATTCCTACAGCACAGCAGTTTTAAGCACATTTGCACAAATGTAGACAGACTTCTGTGACTTAAGTTAAACTCTTCAGCTTTTGAAAACAGAAAATGAAATGGCATTCGACATCACTCAGCATAAGTGCACAATGCCAACCTCCACATAAACGATGAGGACAGAGAGTGAAGGCTTTTTGGTGGGTCATTTCTGGCCATGTGTGTTGTGTGTGATTCTATTTTTTGACCAGATAAAATGTGTGAAAAAGGGGTTGATAGGACCTGGTGAAAATGGGGGTGGCAAGCAGAGGATAGGACACATGGTATAGAACACACAGCACCAAAGCTATTAACTTTTTCGGCACATAAATGTTTATAGAATTTCCAAAGTTAACACACCATGGATGTGTCAAACCAAAAACAAGATAGGCACACGGTCACGGAAAACTCGGCTGGAAAAGTGTCAGTACTATAAACGAACACTCACGCTATGAAGCTGTGATGTGTGACAACAACAGAATAATATTGTACAGCCAATTAAACCAAATGAAGCATGTCAGGATGACATATACCTGAAGTGGAAAGTTATGTACGGGGTGATATTTTTCTTTTGTGGGTCAGGTGTCCATTATTTCTTTCTTTTTTTTTTTTCTTTTTTTTGAGAGCTATAGTTAGGCAGCAGGCATAGACACAAAGGACATACAAGACTGATAGGGCTGCTGATGGACACAAAAGGCTGCGGGACACTTTGACTGGAGATAGGTAGGGGACCTTGGAGCCACATCCACATCCAGTGTGAGAACAGTGAGAGCCTACAGACTGTCTTTACTGTCACCTATATCAGTTGGCTGGGTCAATGCCAGACTTATCATAGTTTTGACAACATGACACAGGACCTTTCCAACCTTACTGACCTAGACATCGAGGCCCTTCTCCAAAATGCCCTCCACCAGCTCTGTCAGCTCCTAATGGGTGGCAAAATCACCAACTCCACTACTACTGTTCCCAGAGAGTAACACTACACCAGATGCTGGAGCAGAGCTACCTGACATAGATGGAGCAGGTAGGGAAGGAGTTGTGGAGGAAATGCTGACAAGTTGTGACCCATATATGTTGGGTCACAACCTGTCAGCATTGCCAGTTGATGACTCAGATGTGCTGGTTGCCTGTGCTGTCTGTAGTGATGCCAGTACAGCCACTTATGGAGGTATGTTTGGCTGATCTACAGTGGTCAGTCTACCTCCATGTGCTAATAGTTTTCAGTAACAATGTATTAAAAAGTATATCTATATCTACATCTACATACACGTGCATGCACACACACACACACACACACACACACACACACACACACACACACACACACACACACACACACACACACACACACACATATACACACACACACACAAACACACACATGTATATATATATATATATATATATATATATATATATATATATATATATATGTATACACATATATAGCTATATATATGCATATGTATATATAAATAAATATATATATATATATATATATATAGATATAGATATATATATATATATATATAAATATATATATATATATATATATATATATATATATATATATATATATTTATATACTGAAGTATCGAAATTCAGTATTTCCAGCCCATAATGTAGAATCCTGGGAAGAGCAAAAGCTCAGAAGCACAAAATTCAAAACCTCGAATACCGGAGGTTTTGAATTTTGTGCTTCTGAGGTTTCGCTGTGGTTATGGATTCAGGTAAGTGTGTGCGTGTTAAGAGTTTTGGGTAGGGGCTGTGGTGTGTGTGAGTGTTTTTTGTTGCTGTGATGTGTTTGTGCGAGGAGAATGTAGCTTGTGTGGTGGTGTTTTGTGTGTGTTTGTGTGTAGTGTGACCTCGGAGTGAGAATAATTAAGTAGGGGGGTGTGGGGGGTGCATACCCCCACATGGGGGTGCAGGGGGGCTTGCCCCCCTTCTTTTATGTAGGACACAGCTTCTGTTTGTCTGTGGGGAGAATGGTGTGTTGGTGTGGAGTAGAAGTGTAAAATTCAAAATCTCTGGTGTGCGAGATTTTGAATTTCTTGGTTCTGAGTTTTTGTGGTTTTAAAATTTTGATTTTATAGCTTCGAAATACTGAGTTTGATATTTCAGTATTTCGAGGATATAAAGTGAATCCATATATATATATATATATATATATATATATATATATATATATATATATATATATAAAGAGAGGTAGGGTGGGGAGACTAAAAAGAGAGAGAATTAGATCAATGGCATGTCATATTACGTAGTTATTTTAATACATAAACTAATAAGACATATACGTAAGTGCACATCTACATATGATGGAAAGGCATAATTTGTCATAAAATCAGACAACCACAACTTTTTCACTATGCCATATCAGATGTCTAATTTCTAAGGTATTAATTGCATTCTCCAAACTGCAATTGTTACCGTCATACAATATTACAGTTACTACCTTCTAAATCATATCCTGAAAAAAATCTTATGTTTGTTTCTAGATATTGAACCCACATACAATTAAGCTGATGTATTCATTACCTAATGCAATGACCTAGAACTAAAAGTTGAAATATGCCTGCAGAAGATGATAAACAGTTATGGATTGAAAAAAACTCTTCCTTGAATTCAGACTTGATGCTTACTTACCCTGTGCCTCACTGAGGTGACTTAACTCTCTTCTGATATTGCCTCACAATTTTCTGTTATCCCTGCTGCAGCTGTACAGAAGAAAAAAGAAAAAAAAAATAGATATTTGAAAGCAATAACTGATTTGGGTATATAATGAATTCTATATCATCAACATGTGATGGGTCAGTATACTTACAAAACTGGGAATGGCGTGTTTGCAGACTTAAATTCATCCTCCTATCAGTTCAGGAGACCCAATGTGTGCTTCTTTATGTCACTGTAGTTGAGATGACATTGCTCATTAGTGCATAGGATGGCAGTTTCACTGGAGACAGCCTTGACCAAGCTATTCTTCCTGCAGTAGCCTCTGGATGCAGTGCTTCATGAGGAGTGCCAGACATATTGACACTGAGTACATCAAAAGCACAGAAGGTGTTAAACATGGCAGTGAGATTTGGCCACATGTGATGCTGAAACTATTGACACATACACCATTGTTAAACACCCTGAAATGCTTTATGGTGTTTATTATAATCATGGTTGTTTTAAGGAAAAATGGCAGGACTTGTGACATATTGGGCTATTGGGACTTGCACACTAGTATGATTTATAGTACTATCTGGGAATCAAATCCATGAGGGAGAAATGCTAAGCTGTTAAACATTGCTTGTTAATTGTAATTGCCCCATGAGAACTTGCTTTGTGCACTTTTAATTAAAGGTGTACAACTTTAAGGATAAACGGAGATATATTTTGGAGATGCCTGTATGTTTGTGACTTTGCTTAGTCATTGGACTCCATTTGTATGTAAAACGCACAATTTGTGTCCATAATTGCATTTCAGATGTTTGCAGTTGCACCACCTGAGTAACACATGGTGGGTTAGGTTACATACATACTTCACAAGGCACACTGCCTTAAACACATACTTCTGGTACATTGTGCACATCATACTTATGCATGTGCTTTCATTAAATATCATCACTGTCATGTTTGACATACTTTACACACCTTATACTGGGCTTCTAATAGCAAGCAATAATGATACATTTGTTGCAATAAAAATAGTTGAGATACTCTTATGCATTCACTGTGACATTCATAATCAAAATGTGACGAATGGCATTCTGACCCACTCTGCAAACATATCTGTCAACAAGATTTGAACCCTGCATCAGCTCTCCTCTTTTTTGAAGCTCACTTCATGTACATTTTATTCCATAAATATAGTTACCTGATAAGTAGAATTTATTCCCTGAGTAATATTCCAAGTCCTGATGGCCCCACACTGGTATCAGGCTTGCCTGAAATATAGAAGGTGTTGAAATTATAATTTTAACTTCTGTCTTAGGAAATTAACTTTGCATGTGTGCATCTGAGTGGAGTGCAATTTTAAAAGGGATTAAACAAGTAGTAACACATTAAATGAAAAGTACATCAATCATTTTGGTACACCTTACAATGACCAGAAGAAGAAGTGCATTACAGTGACACATTCATCCTTCTCACACTCCTTGCCTAGTCAAAACTTTAATTTCTGGTGCACATTATCAGGACTGTAAGTAATACTAAATAATAGTAAAGGGGACAGACAAGAGCTCACATGTTGTTGGCAATACTGAGAATAGCTGATTTTCAAACAGCAGTACAATGCTATAACAATTGTGCTTAAATATATATTCAGACACCCTCTTTAAAATTATCACTTATCTGGAATTTAATCTTTCATCATCCATATTGTTTCTTTAAACTCACTACTCTTACACATAGTGCCACAGAGAAAGCTACCTAACAGATGCATTTTCTTCACTGAGTACTATCCAAAGTGCTGATGGCTGTGCAACAGCGCCAGGCTTGTTTGCACTACAGAAGGTGGCCCAAATTGCATTTTTCACTTTTTTCTTAAGAATTGAACCATGCTATGGCAGTGCCAACTGTGGTACAATTGCAAAAGTCATTACAGAAAATAATTAAAAAGGACTGCATTCACATATTAATGGACAAATGTAGCAATGAACAAAGCTTTAACAGCATTAGCATGACACAGGCATCCATTTCATATCTGCTTGCAACATCTCAAGTAGCATTTAAGTTACACATAACCAGGATTTTATGTAACAGCAATTGCTCAGAAAGGGGGCACATGGACAATGACAGGAAGTCATCCTTGCCACAGTACATAAAGTCGCTCATGGCATCAGAGTTTACAATATGTGGTACTATGACAAACAGTGACATATGGATGTTTTCTCCAGTATATGTAAAACATATATCTGCTGTACTCATGTTACTACTTCTGTTTTGGCAAGCAGACTATAACAAATATATATCTTAAAACATCTGTAGCACATATTATTACTAGTAATGAGAAGAGGTGACTTTACAACAAGCACATCTATGTACCATACATTCACATAGACTACAGGTAAGATGTTTAGCATGTATCATAGACTTTGCCTGTTCCTTTCATATATATTGCATGTCAATAGTTATTCTGAATCCAGTAATAAAAACATTTCTGTAAATTGAATTTGCATCCTACATCATCTGTCTTATGTCTCCACACTCACCCACATGTATGTTGTGCCACAGAGATACTCACCTGACAGATGGAATTTATTCACGTACTACTATCCAGAGTACCGACAACCTTGCACTGGTGGCAGGCTAGTTTGCACTACAGAAGGAAGCCCAAAATAAATGTTTCTCTGTTTTCCTTAGGAAAAGATGAAGAGAAGATCAAAGAAAGAAAATAAAATAGAGGAAACATTATGAAACAAACAGTTAAAATGTATAGTTCTAATACTTCCTCAACCATGTTGCATGTCAGCATGAACATATGCTGCTTAAACATTATTATGCTCACACAGGCACCATAATCTCTGGCATATGGTGCTTAAACATTATTATGCTCACACAGACACCATAATCTCTGGATTTGAGCTTCAGGACAGCGGGGTATTCTCATGACACACTTGAGAGTCTTATCAGTATGTGTCTTACACACATAAATATACTGTCAATATAAAAATGAGGTCACATATACTCAAGATGTGATGTAGTACTGATTGACCATACAGGTGCAAGAAAACCAGGTTTTGGCTTTGTACTGTGAAACTTGCAGTTAGATATGTGGACAGCTGTGAAATTGGCAGCACAGAAGATAATCTTTCCAAATACAGTATAAAATAAAAAATGAAGAATGCAGTTCTTTTCTTCTCTTTATTTTGTGAACATCGTTCTCTTATCCATGCTTCTTTAACAAGACTGCTTTGCCTTGCAATTAATATATGTTTCAGGGAGCAATCTATTTCCTTAGAAATGCAGACACATTGTGGTCAGAGACAGAAGCTGCCATATACAATTCATATAAATGTTAGGTATGTTGTCTCTTAAGTCAGTCGATGTAGTCATAAACTTTCTTGTATGTCTCTTCTTCTTGACACACCCTCAGTAAGTGTACATCAAAAGGAACTGAATGTGAAAACTTGATTGATACTGCAGTTGGAGTAATCATTCACACTTGCAAGCACTTTTGCAGGTAAGATGTCTCAGTGTTCATAATTGCAGAGGTAGGGCTTGTTCATGCAATCGTGTAGGTCTTTACATCATGCTTACATTCCTGCACTTAGTGCAGCTTTTGGAATTATTTGTGTGTATTTATTCACATTTGTTTACCTGGAAAATTTGAATGGGCACATATGCCCTTCTTCAGCAGAGAAGAAAAGCTCCAAGGTAACAAATTTAATCTAATCAATATTTACAATAACAAATTTTATAATTCAGTTACAGTGTATACAAAGCATAGTAGTCAGTAGAATACAATTTTTTTGATATTTGCAGACATAATATACAGCACTGTACTAAGAATTTGCAGATAGAAAACTGGTGTATAAGACAGCTAGGAGTAATTTAAGAAATACATTAAAATGAAGTATTAGAGGGAATACGCAAGCCTACATGTTAATAAAGAATTCATGAATGGAAATGAGTTCACACCTCATTTGCATATTCACTGTGCTGAGAGGGTTGAATCGGTACTATATAAATATAATTGTGTAGGTAAGGAAGTGTATCATAGTAGCGGAGACTGGTTCCGAGGTTCAGTGTGCTCAATACTGCTACTTGCTGCTACTTACACAACTAATTTGATGCAAAGGTAGACTGCTGTTATGAACAAATGGATGTATTTTAACCTTACTTATGGGTTGTATTTCTCAATAGAAGTATTATTGCCTACATTATTCTCAGTAGCGTTATATTCTCAGTAGTAGCTTATGGCATAGTAGCTTATGGCAGTTATTTCATGATCCTGCAGACTTTTTCTACATAATGCTGACAGTTTAATGGAAATGTGTATATTAAAGCTTGACCACTTTTTTTCAGAAGACTGTTTTATAACTTATTATTAAGGTCAACTTTTCTTTGCATTATAAACACAGGCAATTGTGTTAAGGCTCTGTTGTATACCTGGCTGCCCTCCATGGAAGTAGATATCACAATAAAAATTGTTAACCATTTTTTCCTTGACAGGTGTATATTATTTCTGTTAATTCTGCAATGTACTTCCGAGAGACAGTAATGTTTGTCCTGCTTTGAATTTATTATTGATTTCTTTCTTTCTTTGTGTTAGGGTGGGGCATATGCATTTAGTTGTGTGTACTCATATGGAACTTTCCTTTTTCATGTACTTTGTGTATGATGGATGGATATATTCATAGATATTTTTGAGGTCTAACAATCTTTTTTTTTTTTTTTTTTTTTTTTTTTTACTTATGCATTATTTTTCTTTCCCACTATGTTTCCTTTTATACAGGGCTATGGTGCCCAAAACATCTGCACACTATAAACTGCTTTAGACCAACACTGAGAATGATGTGATTTTATAGTCACTAAGTTACCGTGGGTCATTCTTCTTAGAGAGAGACAGGGGTGAGAACTCCTGTCATGACCATATCTGGGACCAGGTGGTAAATGAAATGAGTGCAGTGGGAGGCAATGGACAAACATGTTCCAAAATAAAACATAGGGTCAGTGACATGATTATGATGTCCAGATGTCAGACAGCTGCAACTGTCCATGAAAAAATGGCTAGGGGGAGTGGTCCTCCTACCAAGCCTCACTGACTGAAACAGATGAGTTTCTGTCCACTGTCAGTGATACAGACAGCTCATCACAGAGTCACACAGAATCATTCATATTGAGGCTGACATGGAAGAGAACCCATATTTGTGTGTCTATTGCAGAACATCCAGGTATGCTATATAACTAAATTATTGTCACTGTATACACACACCTGCACACACATTTATATAGGATATATATATGTATATATATATATATATATATATATATAGAGAGAGAGAGAGAGAGAGAGAGAGAGTCATGGGGGATATTATAGTAGAAGAGACAGAGATGTTGAGGGAAAAGGAGAGACTGGGGAAGGGGGGAAGGAGGATTCAAGTGGACAGTAGTAATTTGTATGAGATGTGTCTTACTCTGCAGATGAAAAGGCAATTGCTTTCTGTTTCTTGTCATTTGCTTTGTCATGCTTATTATCCCTGTTTCATCTCCCTTTGTTATATCTAAGCTCATCCAGGTCTGTTATTAAACGACCACCTGCAGATGTTAAGCACACTTTCTGTATTCTAATTAATATCCAAAAGGTAGATGTATGTGTAACTGAAAGTCATTTGATTTCATTCCATTAGCATATTTTAATTTTAATATATGTTTCACATAACATAGGATTGATCATTGCTTATTCTGTTTTTTCTTGTTTCTTTTTGTGTTGCTTACTTGTTTTCATAGGTGATCTTACTAGTGATACTACGGACCTCCTGCTGCCTGATGTCAGAGTATCAGTAGCCTCTAATGATGCTGATGATGGTAGCAGTGAAGAGGAACAGTCTGGGGGTGAACAGAGTCAGTATGAAACTGAAGTGGCGCCTCCAACATCTCCTGCTCCTATTTGTGAAACAGTCAGCATGCCTACACATACTGATGACACACCAGACCTCAGACATTGCACAGGCTGAGGGTGGCACAGCTGATTAAGATAGTATAGTTATTCCAGTTGCAGAAGTGGTTGATTTTGTCTATAACCATTATGAGCTTGAGGTGTCACACAGGTGGGTTATTAGAGGTGCTTGGAGGAGGCCTGCTGTCCACCCTGCTCCTGATGTTGGCATGTCAGTAGCTGCCACAAAATGTATATGTAGTGTCTTCATGGAGGCACAGGCATATTCTGCAATGGCCTTAGAAGAGATAATGTGAGTACTAAACATTGTGCGTTCTGATATGCAGAACTGCTCAAACTGTGTGGATGACTCTTTGGACAGGAAGAATGGCACACTGGATCAGTGTCTGTAATGGAATATCTGCTGGGGGAGGGGCAGCAATGATGTGGCTATTGAGCTGCTACAATGTCCAGTGTTAACCAAAGTGGCCATGCAAGATCCTGCTCCCATAGTTGCGCTACTTGTACTACTCTATCACTGATTGTGGTGTCCAAACACCGACATGGTAGGCCACGTGGTCATTGTCCTTGACAAAGTTGTAATGAGAGCTCATACAGCAGTTATCAGTAATGGTAGGTAACACCCTGAATCCTAGTCAAGACCATGGAGCTAGCTGTGCAACTCCGAGCATCATTTTTTAATATTTGTATATGCTAAGGCTATTTATTCTTTCTTTTAGGTATTCAAAGTGTATGCATTATGCTTTGCCTCTTAGCCAGAACCATGGCATATTGTGCACATTTATGTTTGCTGTTAGTATCTGTAGCTGGTCGTCCTCCCTTAGACTCCTCATCTGTATCTGTGGGAGCTGCTGTCTTTACCTGTGGAGCTGGAACTGTGGCCCTTCCCCTAGTTGTCCGTGCTGAAGCTGTTTCCTGAAAACGATATTGTGCAACATGAAACAGACTGTGAGTATTTCAGCAGAGGTTGCTGGGTCATACTGCAAGGCACCTCCTGAGGGATCTAGACAACAGATCTTTGATTTGAGCATTGCCAAGTCCATGTTCTATGATGTTCCTAATTTGAGCATGGGCATCACTGTATCCTTGTTCCGTAAAGTTCTATGGGTTTCTCGCGGGTGTCATCAGCAACAGTTCCAATGCATGAACTGCATCCCCCACTAAATGCCCTTGTTGAAAGTCATCCTAAGCAAGCCTTGTGTACAGCTCACAGGTGTGTCATATATGTGAGTCATGAAAACTGCTTTGGTTACCTGTACAGCCATTGTAGATGATCCCTCGGGCATAACAAGCAACCTGACAGTTTATAGAGTGGTATCCTTTCCTGTTAATGTATCTCCTTCCATGTTCACTGGGTGGGGATTGTATTTCTATGTGTGTTAAATCTATGGCCCCCAAAACT
>NC_056746.1:1322393775-1322458775 GCF_019279795.1 Protopterus annectens
CCTCAAATCACTGAATATGAAAAGAGACTTTAAACTTCTTCATTTGTGATTAAAAATTCACCTAAACTCAATTGAATATACTGAAATAACTGCCGTTTTAAATTTCATCTGAGGTTATTTGGGCATAGAACTGCATATAAACTCCATAGAGCGCATCGAGCCAGACCTGATACTGTCCTTTTATTTCTGTTTGTCTGGACTGTTATTTGGACTTGGGAACTTACAGAGAAAATTAAAACAAAAATTTCTGAAATTTGTAGGCTTAAATCAGCTACACTAAAGTAACAGGAAATAATACTTTTTTCTATCAATTAATCTTACCATATTAAACATTTTATTTTATTTTCCCTGTATAACTCCAGTGCTGTTTTGCACGTATAATCAATGCTTTAAAAAAGCAAAGATCTTTCATTTACTCAATTGCAAAATTTCTGTGGGTGATATACTATTAGTGAAGGGTAGCATCCATGCTTATATGACTGTTGGTATCTACCCTTTAGTAAAGACACTGCTTGGGGCTCGGGTATCAGCAATTCTCATTTAATATTGGTTGGTTGGCTTATTAGAAGGGTGATCGGTAAGAAAGATCTTGGTAACAGTTGGTAGCAGCACATACCACGAATACAGGAAATGTGGAGGTATCAGTGGCCCTCCTTGTAAACACTCTGTGATAGTGTGTGCTTGAAAAAATTATTTGGTTAAGTCTCAGTTACTTTTGGTTAAGATTGCACTCCAAGACACCAGACTCAAAATGAGGTGGGTAAAACCCTGGGAGACACTTATTATGACTATTCTGTAGCTTATTTGGGTGTGACAGGTGTTAGTGCTTACCTGAGGCAGTATGATTTTCCATTGGCTCATATGGCCACTCATAATATGTGGCAATCATGTAGATTTGTTTTCTCTATCCCCTAAACCTCACATTGAGTGTGGCAGCAGTGAGATGCTCTATCTGTTCATGATATAATATGATGGCAGCACTTCCGGATTTAGGCACGTGCTTATATTCCTTACAGTGGAATGAAGGATGTTCAATGATGTGTTTGTTTCATAATTTAATACAATTTTAATTTAAATTATTGATAGCTAGTCTGGATAGAACTGTGTTAATTTTGTGAGTAATGTCAATTACTATTCAGCTTACTTTGGTTACTAGTTTGATGTTTGTGTAGAATAAAGGCTTGCAAACCAAAAATATATATAGAATATATCAACAACAAAGAAGTGGGATGCAAGTCCAACCAATGGCTTCAACAGAGACACTATTTATTCGACAAAGAACAGAGAATAAAACGTAAGCGCTTTCACAGTGTGCCCCACTGCTTCCTCAGATGTATACATGTTTGAAATGGAGCTTCCATTTACATACTGTTACTATCAGTCACTAATTGAATAGTTCTCTGTTCTTTGTTGAATAAATAGTATCTCTGTTGAAGCCATTGGTTGGACTTGCATCCCACTTCTTTGTTGTTGATATATATATATATATATACGGGTCTACCTGAGATGGTCAACAAGCCATTTGATCGACACTAATTTGGTCGACAGTTCATTTGGTCGACAAGCAGATTTGCCCCCCTCCCCAATATTGTGCGACCCTGGAGTTGATATATATAGTTAGGGGGGTGTGGGGGGCACAGCCCCCCACATTGGGTGTGGAAGCCCCCAGATAAAACTGCTTGTCGACCAAATGAACTGTCGACCAAATTAGTGTCGATCAAATGGCTTGTCGACCATCTCAGGTAGATCCATATATACATATTATATATATAATATATATATATGTATATATATATATATATATATATATATATATATATATATATAGATATACATATATATATATATATATATATATATATATATATATATGTATATATATATATATATATATATATATATATATATATATATATATATATATAGGTCCACTATGTAATCTCAAAATACTGAAATCCCGAATTTCAACATAGTCGAAAACTCAAAGTTCCGAAACTGGCAGTAGCGCAAAATTCAAAATCCCGAAGCACAGAGATGCTGCAGTGTGGATGCTGCAGTGTGGATGAATGGGTGGAATTTAGGTAACTTTGTGTGTGTAAGGGTTGTGGTTAGGGGCTTTAGTGTGTGTAAGTGTGTGTTGTGACTGTGATGTGTGTGTGTGAGAGACTGTAAGGTGTGTGTGCGTGTGTGTGTGTGTGTGTGTGTGTGTGTGTGTGTGTGTGTGTGTGTGTGTGTGTGTGTGTGTGTGTGTGTGTGTGTGTGTGTGTGAGTTTGTGTTTCTGTTTGTGCGATATTGGAGTTAGAATATATAAGTAGGAGGGTGGGGGGGTGCAGGGGGGCTTGCCTCCCTGCATATCTGTAGTCTAGAAGCATGTTTCTGATCATGGGGGAGTTGTGTGTTTGTTTATGTGTGTACTGTATGTGTAGCATAGTTTTGGTATTTTGAATTTCGCGGTTATGCGGTTTCGGAATTGTGAGTTGTGGCTGGGTTTTCGGCTATGTGATTTCAAAATACTGAAATGTGTGATTTCAGTATTTTGAGACTACATAGTGGACATATATATATATATATATATATATATATATATATATATATATATATATATATATATATATATATATATATATATATAGACATATATATATATATATATATATATATATATATATATATATATATATATATATATATATATATATATATATATATATATATATATATATATATATATATATATCGACATATATATATATATATATATATATATATATATATATATATATAAATCAATATATAGATATAGATATAGGTTTACCTTCATATCGTTGATCACGTATGATCGACCGGCCACTTAATCGAACCGTTTCCACAAAACCAAAGCTCAAAAATGTTAAAATGTCAAAATAATGTCGAATTTCAACATTTACGGCCGAGCCACACCTCCACAGCAGTGCTACCATGGGTCAAAAGGGGTGAGGTTTTGCCATTCAGTTATGTGGAATTTGACGTTGGAGACGTTTGCACATCAGTATTCGCGGAAGCCATTTCGCCCATATTGGGATCGCGGATATGAAGGTAAACCATAGATATACGTATATGTGTGTGTGTGTGTGTATGCTATCTTTTTCTGATGGAAAGTGAGAATGATATGGGTATCTTCAGCAGAGCAGTGACATATTTGTAATGTCATCCACTGACAGGAGCAGAAAATCTCTGGATTAGAAGATACACAAACATCAAGCCCTATGACATTCCACACTGCATAAGGAAATAAGGAATAGAGCAGAGGAATTTATACCAGAGTTCACTCTCAGGGAATGACCACTGAGTTGCTATGTAGCCACCTCATGACCTCAGTAATATCACACATTCTCAATCAGAATGCCATTACCAACAGTGTCAAAAGATGTAGACAGATACCACAAGACACAAAACCGGCTAATACTCTGGAGTCTAGTCATCAGGAGATCATTTTCTATGCAAATAAAGATCCAGAAATAAACTTCTCAGTTACCTTATCTATGAAGGGAAGGCTAGTGATTGGGAAGATATTATCAGACACATTATTGTCTATGGATGGTTTCCTATGTATTGGGAGAATGACACCCTCCATTAAGAAAGATGGGAAAGCCTTTGATGTTATTGAGGACTCCAATATCTGAAAAAAAAGTTACTGGAGCCAGCACATCCTAATTGCCTTAATCAGTCTGACGAAGCATGGGTCCAACCCCAAAGTCAAAGAAAACATACCTAAAACCATATTTAAAAACTCTTCATTACAGGGAATTGCAAATAATTTTGGGAAGAAAGATAAACCTACCCAGGTACTGATACAAAGTCATAGTGCTTGGTGAAACAAAAGTAGATGTCATAGAGGCAATCTTGTTAGTGACAAAAACAGCAAAGAACTCACAGTGGTGAGCTGATTGCACAACATGTGCACCACCCAAAAGAGCATGATTATTCAGATAGCCACTACAGAGAGCATTGTTGGATATGTCATATAGTTCTTATCCTTATATATTTGTTAATCCACAGACCTGCACACCTCCAATACTCCAACCTTTAACAACATTGTGTCACAGAATTAAGCTCTTGTTCAACCCAAGGCTCCCATTCTTTTAGAGAGACAGATCATCCATGACTTGTGGTTAGTTTTCAATAGTGACAAGCATGGATAGTGTGAGCAGTATCCCAGGAAGGGAATGAAGATGACTGAAAGAAAAAAATTCCAAAGAAATATAATTGTTTGAGTGGTACTCCCTCAATTCAAGACAAGGGAAATTAAATTGTCATATTTTCAGGCCAAAGTAGACCAAAATAGTGATATCAACAGATCTTCTGCACCACCAAGTGAGGAAATCATCATATCCAAGAGGAACATCACATCCAAGGTGCGTCTAAATTTATGAACTACTGAAGCAGTTACCTGAGTGAATACAAAACTTTTCATGATGTAACTATATTCCTTAGCAAGATCCACTAACTCATATTTTACTCCTATATTAATGCCATCAGGAACAACAAGGTTCAGGTGACAACGTATTGAGTTGAAGTGAAGGTTAAAGAACTTTGTAGAAATGCCTTTACTCAAATAGGTAGTTTGTTCTTGCAAAAAGGACATCATTAAAGAAGATAAACATTCTAGTGGTGACCCTAGGCAACCATGGTCTGAAGGTATAACAGATGGTGAAATTCCCAAAACCTAACCTCTCAGGGTCACCGCATAACTGAAACCTCAGGTGGAATAGTAGGTGTCTAATATGGACCAAAATGATCATCATACCATACCTTCATAATAAATGCTACATAAATATTACCCAATGAGTCTGAAGTAATACCAAGCTTTATGAGGACAGTCCTGGCATTGATGCATGGTACCCTAAAACAGTCACAGGGTGGGTGCCAACCATGTGCTACTCCTTGATAAGCAGAAATTTGGGTTCTGACTGCATGAAAGAAAGACAGGGTTCAATAAGATATTCCTCCCTGGAGTAACAGCTATTGAGTCAAAAGCTCACCACTGAGATTCATTTGGCAGTGTCCACATCAGCTCACCAGTACTGATTACCATTTTTCTGTGCAAAATGTACACATACCTACAAAACTGGAAGATGACTATTGGTGAAGAGAGATTACTGTTTAGAAACTCACAGAATAGAAATCTGAATTGTTACAGCGATGGAGAGCAGTAAAATGAGAAGGCTCATCCAAATAAGGATAAATGTATAACAAAAGAAAATCTATAAATCTATAGAATGCTGCACAGGAAAAGATGAACAAATGTATACAAGAAATGGAGATCAAGAGGAATGCAGTTAATTGGCCAAGAAAATAACAACAAAGCAGGGGAATGTGAATGAGAAATTTAGTGAAATACAAGTCCAAAAGGTGAGAATAAATACTATATGTTAATAGTTTTCCCTTTATAAAGATTGCTAAAAACTGCTGGAATAGAAAAGGTTGAAATGAAAACATTATAGTGGCCAAGGAGAAGTAAAAATGAGCAAGTAAGAAAAATGTGCAAAATTTGGCCTGCTTTATAGCACACAAACAGCTAGAAAATGCCTTAGGTAGTAGGTTCATAGACTGATAGGGGTATACTAGACTAATGACCACTTGGGCTCTTTAAAGCTTAGCAGCAACCCACATGTCACCCAGAAATGTATTTATATCTGATTTATAGGGTGTGATTTACTGACTGCCTCTGATTATCGGAGGCACAAGAGCCAGACCAGGGGTGAATTTCTGATTACTCATCCATTGACCCAAGTTGTTGTTAAATACGGATAGGGAGGAACTGTGCTTCACATGGATAGTGACCCTGTTCCAGAGAATGTTCCAGAGAATGAGAACTCACTGAGAAACATGTCCTATTGATATTGCCAGAAAAATGTAGGTCTTTTAATCTAGTCATTCTGATGCTGTTTGTTTTTCAGAGGTGCAAAACATTCATCAGTACAGGGTCCAGGCATGCCTTGTATGCCAGGCAAAGATCACCTGTCAGAAGTCTGTATGATACCAAGTACAGAGACAGGGCTTTGAGGTGATCATCGTAGGACGTTGTGTTTACAACCTGTATTCCTTTTGTGAAGGACTTTGGGGATGTTTCAATTGCTGCATGTGTCTGGTCAGGTACATACTGAAGGGGACATTATACTCTGTGATGGGCCTGATGAGGGTCTAGTTCAGTGGAATGATCACCTCTCTGAATCAGATGCTATGCCCTTGCTTATAAGTTGAGCAACATGGAATTATTTTTTTACTGCCTCGGACACATGTTGGTCGAAGGCTATGTTATTGTCTACATGAGTTCCCAGATCCCTGACTAGTGAATTGACTTTTAAGGGTGTTTTATTGATGACATAGTTACCCTGGGTGTCAGACTTTCCAAAAGTACTATAATGCATTTCTTGAGTTTTAAGCTAATTGGAACCAATCATTTGTCTGTATTAGATCTTCCTGAAGGGTGTTCTCATCATGGGAAGATTCAATAACTGCTCCCAGTATGCAATCATCTGCAAACTTGGTTAGCCAGAAGCTTTTGACATTCGCTTTAACATCCAAGAAGTAGATGCTAAATAGGAGTGGGTCTAGCACAGGGCCCTGTGGAATTACACTGGTGACCGGCCAGTTTGCGGATGTCACCTCACAGATTCTAACCTCCTGGGTTCTATCAGTGAGCCAGCTAGCTAACTAGTTAGTTGTAAAGGGGTTTATACCTAGTTCTATAAGGTTTTGACAATGCCCAAGTGAGGTATTGTACTAAATACCTTAGCCATATGTATGTAGGCAGCATGCATAGTTTTCCCCTCATCTATTGCTTTAGTGACTTTTTCAAATAAGTGCACCAAATTCAGTAATCATGACCTTCCTTTGACAAAGCAAACTGGGATGAGTCAAGTGTCTGGAGGTCTCCTATGTCCTCGCTGATAATTTCTGTGATAATTCTTTCCATGGCTTTGCTAATAAGACTAGCGAGACTAAGTTCCAGGATCTGTTTAAGGTCCTCCCTTATGAAGGGGGATGACCACTGGTGTCCTTATTTATGTGGTGCAAAGCCTATAAAGTTAAATAATGACTCCAGAAGTCCTGATAATTGGTGTTTAGGACTATCGAGGAGGCATCCTGAAATGTTATCGGGGCCCATTGAGGCCATGTTCTTGGCTTTAGTGAGTGCAGTCTATAGATGCTCCCTAGTTATAGTTGGAGGGGTTATGTCTAAGGGTCTTATTGGGGAAATGGTTGGGGGTGAGAGGGGGATAAAGATGGAAGTGAATTTGTCTACTATAAGGTTTACCATATTGCCAGGATCAGTGAATGTGGGATCACTTACTCATGTTCAGCATATTGCTGTGTGCTTCCCTTAAGGATTCTGACATAGCTGCAGAAGGCCTTATAGTTATCTTTCCCCAGGAGGCTGTCTTAACCTCAAAATTGGCTTTGGTTCACCTAATTCTATCTCTTAGTTATCTATTTACTTTGATGAGAGAGTTCTTATCTTTATGGGAATTACACTTCTTGATTTTTGCCAAAATTGTTTTTCTTTTTGCTGTTTTCCTTGTTTAATTTCGGATGCCACCAGCCCAGTTTGTTTCTGGAGCTAGTTCTGGGCTTACTTCTGATGGGTACAGCAGTCTCTATGCAGCCATTGACATGGTTGTACAGAGTTCCTGAGAGCAATTCAGTATAAGCTGGTGTGTTCAAGGGTTTGGAGGGGCATTGCATTTTTATAAACCATCACTTAATAACAGGCAATTTGCCTTGGAATAATTTTTAACTGTTACTGATTTTAATGGAATTACAGAGTTGATTTTGATTTCAAAGTAGAGAGCTTTATGGTTAGACCTTACTAGGGAAGTTGAAACATTGGGGGAGGGGGGGGGTTGCAACATTCTCCTATATTTGTGAGCACAATGTCCAGTATGTTGGAGACTTTAGTGGGCATATTCACTAAGTTGGTCAAAGGAGTTTGTATTTATTAAGTTCAGGAAACTCTGGGCCTATAGATTTAAGGCTGTGCAGGATTCACAATCTATAGAGGGGTAATTAAAGTCTTCCATGAGCAGGGGTTTAGGTTTTATGGTAAGTGTTTCCAGTAGTTCCAAATATACATTGTGAGCTTCTTGGGGCAAGGAGGGTGACCTACAGCTGTTTAGGATATAGTACAGGATTTTGGCTTGGGTGAACTGTACATGGGGAAACTCTAGAATGTTATCCTGTGACCACCCTAGAGGTATGCTTGTTTTTAATGTATACTGAGAGACCTCCACCTTTAGCCCATGTCTATCCAGCTACTAGTCTAAAGGTTTGGAAGGCATTAAACCCTTGAACTGTTGGGGTACTCCCTGCAGCATTAAACCATGTCTCAGTAACTGCACAAATAGTTATATACTCAAGTGTGAGGAACACTTGGGGAGAGTGTAGGTTTATTTTATTTATTTATTTTTATTTTTTTTAGGCTCCTGGCATTGAGCAGTAACACTTTGAGGTTCTGTTGAGTTGATTTCGCTATGTCCTTTGGTTTGTCAATTTTGCATTGCCTACAAAAGGCACTATGGGGATAGTTAAAGCCTTAGCCAGTATTCAAAAGCCTGGAGCAGAAAGGTACATGCCATCTTCGGCAAAGCAAGCTGACAAAAATTGAATCCCCTTAAAATGCTATCAGAAAGACTGTCAGCTGTTAAACTTAATAATTTTTGCTCTTATTGTAGCAACATCCTTGGTGATGGTAATATGCTGCTCAGTTGCAGACTGATGACAGAATGAGGCACATAGTCTGAAAGCTCCGTAATGTCTCCCTTCTTATATCCTAGGGAGGAACATCTGCCTGAGACACATAATCTGAAAGCTCCATAATGTCCCCCTTCATATATCCCAGGGAGATACATCTGCCTGTGACACATAGTCTGAAAGCTCCATAATGCCTTCCTTCATATATCCCAGGGAGGTACATCTCAGGTAATGTACACCTACATGGACTAAGATCACCCTTCCCTGCACTACCAGTCCACAGTGTATTCTACAATCACATCCTCTGTGTTGGGAATCAAAGCCTTGCCTAGACCTACATCAAGTTGTGACAACTACAAAGACAGGCTGAAAACCAGCTATTTAATTCCAATTCTGGTTATTATTTCAACTATGTACAACAATTAAAACCAACTACTTAAACTAATTCAAGTTATTAGTTCCACTCTACTACTGTTACACTGGATTGGTAGCTGTCAAGGTGATAACTGCAGTTAAGGCCTCAGCTCAGAAGAATCACCTGAACTCTACAACAGCCATCATAGAGCAGAAAGTATTCTAGCTCTCCTGTACTGTTGCTGAAGTACCCTACTCTACTCCCAAGCCCCCCAAGCAGAAAACCTATATCTGCTCCCTGCTATGCCCCACACTTACAACTGGCTAAACACTCTACCAGTTGGCCCCTAACAGTAACCCTTGAACAGAATAACGCTAGATTTAGGATAGAACATTGTTTTCCCTCTAATTCGGCTTTTAATGTTTGAATTGTAACATCTTAAAACTTGTTTAGGGATAGCTTACCTTTGTTAAGCTCACTAATACTTTTTTCATTCACTCCTTGCCCCCAGAACTTGGTAGTGCCTCACTCTGTTCGCCCTTGCTAATGCTCGGGTTTACTTGGCTCCCCCTACCCTACCCCCATTTTCCACATACCCCCACTACCTCTAGATTTAAACCTAACCTTCCCCACATCCAACCAATCACAGACCTCACACTACCTCACAACCAACCACTGACCTTACTCTTTCTTCTCTACTCCCCACTACATTAACCAATCAACATACTCTCACCTACAACAATGACACCCACCTACTGTCACAACCAAGTCACCTCACTCTCATGCAAACTCTCTATCCTAGCAATCCTAACACTAAACCTCTACCTCACCTCTTATCACATCACACTACGCACATCTTTCACTACCTCTTCAAAGCAAACTTCCACCTACAACTCCAGCACTCCTCATTACAACCAACATATATCACCAAACCTCTTCCAAAACATCACTATAACACCAAACCCCACTTAAGATACTCTCGATTACCCCCAAGTCACCTACTACTAACAAGCATATTGCAATCTCAATTAAACTTAAGAAACTCCTCCACCAGAATCACTACCAATTAATAATTGCAGGTGATATTCACCCAAATACAGGGCCTAACCCTCCACAAACCATCCCAGCACATACCACTCTCCCATCAAACCAGCTACTAACCAATAGACCAAAAACTAGCCCACTAAGTCTGTGCTTAAATATTTGAAGTGTTAACAACAAGGTACACTTACTACATGCACTACTCTCCACCTACAACCCTCATATATTATGTCTGACAGAATCCTGGCTAAGGTCCACTACTGCAGACAAAGAACTTCTACCTACACTTTACAATGTACTTCGCCAAGACAGATTAACTAAAAAATGAGGGGGTGTAGCCCTACTCTTTAATATTCCCAATTTCAACAATGCTGAAATCCTCCTAGCTAAACTCAGACTTAGTATCAAAAAGTCACTCAACATTGTCACATGCTATATACCACCAGGCAATAACATCCCAACCACAGAAGCCTTCCTATAATGGTCAAACCAAAACCTCCCTCAGGAAACCATTATACTCTGTGATTTCAACATAGATTGGAATACCTGCTCAACCTTAAACCCAACCAACCATATTAACCTCTATAACTTTTCACAAGTTATCCACAGTAGCACTAGACTAGGAACTCCTAAAATTAAAGAAAGCCTCCTAGACTGGATATTAATTAACAGGACAAATACCCCATACCAGGCAGGTGTCCTCACAGACACCCTCAGCGACCATGAACCCACTTTTCTATTAAAACTCAAAACCCAATCCACCCCGAAATCCAGATCAATAACAACCCACAACAGAAAAAAAGTTGACCCCAACAAATTCAAACTCGAAATAGAATACCATAACTGGGGCATACTAAAGACCTTACCCCTAGAAGAGGCTGTAAATTATTTCAACACCTTCTTAAGCATCCTAAATGCCCATGCCCCACCCCGTATCATTAAACCCAAAACTAAAACAGCACCCTGGCTCACCAAAGAGACTAAAAAGAAAATTTCAGACAGGAAAAAAGCCTGTCACACCTGGAGAGCCACTAAAACCCCAGCAGCTAAGATACAATTTCAACAGCTCAGAAATGAAACAAAAAGGTCAATCCTCCTAGATAAAAAGAACTATTTCCTTGACCTATAAACAAGCACAAAAACAACCCCAAGAAATTCTGGGCAGGCATAAACAATATCCTCCACCCTGGCCACCGCTCCACCCCATCCCCTACTTCTGCTAATGAAATCACAAATATACCAGACACATTTAACAAGTATTTCATAGAGACTATTGCTAACCTTGTTCAAAAACAGGCAACAACTACTACTACTACTAATCACCCACAACCTTCAGATACACCTAAAACATCCTTCCAGTTTCTACCCATCCCAACCAACTACGTCAAAAAGTTACTACTTAAACTCAACCCTACCTCACTACAGCTGATAAACTACCTGCTGAATTCCTTCAGCTGGCTGCTAATGAACTTGCCTTCCCCATATCTTTCCTACTAAACAGATCTATCTCAGAAACCTCAATCCCACCCATCTGAAAAACCTCCTATATTATCCCCCTCCATAAAGGCGGAATCTCCACTGATCTCACCAACTATTGCCCCATAGCCATTCTGTCTCCTCTGGCCAAAATACTTGAGAAATACATCCACTACCAGCTCATGCCATACCTGCTTAACAACCAACTGCTTTCTCCTACTCAGCATGGATTTAGGCCTGCACATAGCACTACCACAGCCCTATTTTCCTTCACAAATGTCATCAATAAAAACAAACACACAGGCAAACTAAATTCTGCCATATTTCTGGACCTATCCAAGGTCTTTGATATGGTCACTCTCACCAAACTGTTACATGCCCTTGCTGACCTCAGCCTAAGTAACCAAACCCTAGCATGGTTTCAGAACTACCTACATGGGAGACAACAAGCAGTTCAGTGGGACAATAATTTATCCTTACCGCTACCCATCACCACAGGGGTCCCACAAGGATCCATTTTAGGTCCCCTCCAATTCTCCATATTCACAAACAATCTTCACATAATCTGTCAAAATGCAACAGTTATACAATATGCTGATGACTCTACACTTGTATGTTCAGCCAATGACCTTCAGACACTTCTCTCTATAAGACAAGAAGTCTTCCATACCACAGAAAACTGGTTTCTTAGCAAACACCTACTTCTAAACCCCCCAAAAACAAACTATTACTGTTCCCACCCACAAAAATTACCACCAAACACATTCCATTTAACATAGCCTCCAGAGATGGGACCATCCTCTCCCCTGACACTCACACCAAAATGCTATTAGTTACCATCAATAATAACCTCAAATTTGATCTTCATATTAACCAAACCATTAAAACTATTCACAAAATACTGAACAGTCTATATAAAAATAAACCCTTCCTAACATAAACTGCTAGGATAACAATTGCTCAGACTCACCTTCTCTCAACCCTATTCTATTCCTCACCCATACTCACCAACCTACCCAAAACCGAAATTGGCAAGCTCAACACTTGCTATAATCAAATTGCAAAATTTGCAACAGGTGCCCCCTGTCGTGCACACCACTGCCTATCCCTTAAGCATCTTGACTGGCTTGAATTCCCTAACCTCCTGAATTATTATTAACTATCTTTTCCCCACAACCTCCTATTATTCCCCTGACAAAACCCCCTCACTGGCTAATCTGCTAGTACCCCAAGTTAATACCAGACAACTTCGCTCTAGCAACAAAAGACTAATTAAGATCACTAAAACTGACAACACAGCAGGTGACTCCTTCTTCCTCAACTATATTGGCAAAATCTGGAACTCCCTACTCACATCAATTACCTCAGCTGTCTCAAAGTACACATTTAAAAAACTCTTGAAGGAACAACTCAAGCACCCTTGGATCTGCACATGCTCATCACCTGGCTAACCCCCACCCCACCTTACAATTTATACCCCTATATCAACTACTGAAACTAACAACTCTTTTTCC
This sequence comes from Protopterus annectens, assembly GCF_019279795.1. Lineage (NCBI taxonomy): Eukaryota > Metazoa > Chordata > Ceratodontiformes > Protopteridae > Protopterus > Protopterus annectens. The sequence continues at coordinate 1,322,406,896 of NC_056746.1, forward strand.
TGCCTCGCATACATATCCCAACATCCTTTCAACCTTCCCTATCGCTCCCCTACTAAGTGTTCCCACTACCTAATATACAGTTACAGTTTCTCCCCCTCTACCTACCTACCTACCTACCTACTCCTTCACTGTTCTCTTCTACTCTACCACACAGGTATGGAATAACTAAATCTTAACCTGAATACCTGAGTGTATCCCATCCAGAACTGTTAAACTTGAATCTAACTTTGCCTTAAACTGACCTTTGTCAACCTTCATACCTGACATGTAAACTTGAACTAAGCATGAATAATACCTATATATTAAGTTAAACTAAGCATGAGTAATATGTTACTTAGCTATTTTAAGTCTGTTACTCTCTATGAATGTGAACACCTCTGTATTACTTGTAATGATTAGCTGATTTGCACTGTGGAGCTTTTCTCCCCGGGCCTCCGTTGAAAATGGACAAGCATCCAGTCGGATTTTCCCGGTCAACAAATGTAAAATAAAATAAATAAATAAATAAATAAATAAAGATGGACTCATACTGGTACCCATGGCATAACGACTTGAGTGTGTGCATGATTTTGTGGATCCTGGCTGCAGATAAACAACTAACAGTTATCTTTTCCTTCTTAAGCCTGGATAGATTGACATCAGTATATCTTACAATGGAGTACCCTAGGATAAAAGTCCTGGGAAGTGTGTTTGCTTCCTTAAGGGTTTAGGGTTGGGGCTCCACTAAGAAAGAGTGGTGTTAGGTGTTTTCTCTGAGTGCCTTTGGGCTTGCTGAGACATAGCTTTGGCGGTGGATTGTCTAGTTGATCTTTGTTGTTTAAGAAAATTGCTTTTAACTGCTTCAGCATATGTTAGTCTATATATGTGTGTGCTGTGTGCTATCTCAAGTGGATGTTGTGTCTTTAATTTTGATAACCTGATGTGGACTTGTATGAGGGAGTTAACCTCCAGTGTCATTGTGTAATTATACCTCTCAAATGCTGTGTACGATTCATTAAAGATCAAGTAGTTGCCAGTAAACGTGATATAATTGCTACATTCTCTGAAGATGCCTGTATCCACAAATCTGGATACAGAAAAGTTAGAAAATTGCATATCCATAATGTCCAGTCCTTCATTTTGTGAGCTAAGAGGGATGGTGTATTGGGGCTAGAAGGCTATTAAGGGAAATGTGCTCATCTCATGAGGACTAATAAGGTTGCTTTATTGGGGCAGATTAAGCTAAAAAGTATTAAGTTTTACTAAGAAAACTTTTATATTTAACAAGTTTATGTTTTAGGAGTTTTACTAATTTAGATAATATGGTTTGTTGCTTACATTTTGTAAATGGAGAATATTTGATAAAAGAACTGTGCTGCTTTAACGAAGGGGAGTATGGCTTGACCAATGGGGTGTTTTTTGAGTGTATTTAAACAGGGTAAATATGTATATGAACATCAGATGAAGTTCACAGGAAAGTGAAAGTGCTAATCTTTTTATTTTGCGTTTAATGAAGTTTAATAAATCATAGTTTTACCATGGAGCCACCTAACCCAATTTTTGTTTGGACATTAACTTTAATGTTTACACAGTACTGAATTCTACTACATGTATTGCCTCTTGAGGCCCAATTAGCTGCTGTAAGCTTGTTGGTAAACTAAGTATTTATACTATTTTTCTGCTTTACAGGTTACAGTTTTCTAGATAATTCTACTGAGAAAATTTGCTTTTTTAGATGCCTGTTACTATATAGGGAACTGCTAACCCACACAAACATGCAAAATTTATATTAGCGCAGAAAAAAACCCAGAAAACTAAATAATGAGCCCTCTGGCCAATACAATGACTACACTCGAGTCCTTTTCTGTGTTTCCCAGATCAGATAAACCAGGCAAACAGCTCCTGCCACAAGATGAATAAATCCTTTTGATGTAAAAAAAAAAAAAAAAAAAAAAAAAAAAAAGTAGAAAAGAGCCACAAGTGCAATGCTAACACAAAAACACTTAAACAACTTACTAGAAATACCGTGCTAAAGGTAATTTCAAGACAGTAATAGTGATAGGCAGAGTTTTTTTTTTTTTTTTTTACAAAAATAGTCAGTGAAGTGGGCACTTAAAAGCAGGAAACAAAAAAGATCAGTGAAAATAAAGTGTGATTTAGCAATCAAAGGAATTTAAGTTTAACTGGGTGGTACTAGATAGAAGTAAAGCACTTTTGGAATGCAGGCTAAGACAACGAGCTTGGCTGAGCTCCAGCAAAATGTAAAGGAGACAGTACACAGTAAAGGAGGTTTATCCAGTACCATTGGTCTATGGAAACAAAGGATGGGAAGAGTACATACAGGAACTGACATATAGCAGCCAACAGCAATGAAAGAGGGGAAGGAGAGACTTTGGAATTCAGATAATCATGATGGGCAGAGACATAACTACCTGAAACAACAACAGTACAAGGGTGGAAGGGCTAGGAAATGTTTAAGGAACAAGCAGGCTACCTACAGAGGCTAGCAATCAAAAAAGGCAATATTGGAGCTCTTTCAGAGCTTTAGCTTTAGTACATACTAAGTCTAGCATACCAATGAACCCAAAGGATATGCAGATTAGAAAAATGTTCAGGTGCAACTAGTCACATAGCAGGAAAACTAATTGTCTTGAGCCACAAAGGCATAGAGGAGTTAAAAACTACAAAATGCAATAGTTAGAATTAGGAAAGCAATAAAAACAAAAAGAATAAAAGGGGGCTGATAATGTAAAATGCAAGTGTATCAGAAAGGTAAATACAGTAAGTGATTAGAGAAGAATATAAAGGACTAGTCAGATCAGAAGGGAATATAACAACTGTTAATAATCCATGGACTTGTATGACTAGATTATAATAATAGCAGGTAAGTAGACAGATATAATAAATGTAAACTCTATTAAAGTATACTAGTTGATAATTTAGAAAAGAAGCAGAAATGCACTTAAGTTTTAAAAATATATTAAAGGCAAAGGAATCACACAGATATAAAAGCCTATGAGAGTTAGTACATACTTCACAAACTCTTAGCAGAAGAAATCTAGGCAAATGCAAAAATAATGGAGGGTGGTGGTGGGAGTGTCAAAGACCCAAAAATATGGACAACTTTTAAATATTGCTCTTTTAAACTTAGAATGTTGCTAGAATAACAGGTTTTGTGTTAGGATGCATTTTCTGAAGGATATAACATCTGAATCAGAAATAGCTATCATTATTTAATTACTTCTATCCTCAGTGATGTGCTAGAAAAAAAAAAAACATTTTATGAGGAATAGGCCAGAAACTTGAGGCAAAAAAAATATATCTGGACTGGACATTATGTGAAAATATGGATAGCTAAGAGATATGCTGAAGTATGAAAGGTATACCCTAATAAAATAAAATATAATGATGGTCAAAACTACAGTAAAGTAGCTGGTAATCTGCAGCAATCATGAAAGTATTAATGCTAGTAAGACATAGTGAAATTCAAATATTAAAAATCAATTGCATCCAAAAGTAAGACTTTAATGAGATACCAGGATTTAAAGTAGAAATTTTGAGAGGAACTCAGCCTAAGATACAACTGCTGAACAGCTACTTGTTGATATAATTAGTAATACCTCTTCATTTGAAGCTGAGTCCAATATCCAAAGTCTAGTATGGTTTTTCAGAAAGCCAGAATCCCTCAGGGTTGCAGCAAACATGGTAAAGATTCAACCAGCAAATGTACCAGCTATGCAGGGCTACTGCCCTGAAAATAACTTTAAGGAAAAACAGTAAATGGCCATGGTGAGTGTTTACAGTAGCGAAATGCAAGCAGTTTAGCTGTGGTCAAAGGAAATAATGTTGTCTTTGAGACACAAGGAAGTTTGGTCAAAGGAAATAATGTTGTCTTTGAGACACAAGGAAGTTTATCTACACAGTGCTGAAACCCCGAATGGTAAAATTCTGCAAAATGTGAATAGTGAATGATCCAATACAAATATTGCAGGAAGAAATTAGCCAAGGTTGGTTGTACAAACATGGCAGTCAAGTAACTGATACCAAATGCACTAAGTCTCTGTGACAGTAAGTAAAGACCAAAAATATAGCACTGAGAAACAGCAAATAGCTTGTACAATGCAGGTCTGTAATACTGCAAGGGATTGACAATGGAAAGCTGAATCCTTAAAAGAGACAAACTGGGAGCAGGCAGAGGTGACCAGGAAATCCTAAAGCCAAATAAACAGCTAGTTCAAGAATGTGATCTGAAGTTACTCATCAGTGACATTTTATAGGGCTCAGCAGAATTCAACAAATAATATAATGTACTGCAATCACACTTCTTAACTGTACAAATTTTTGCAAAATGTCCAGATATTTCCTCAGGTTTTCTGGCAAATTAATGGCAAATCATTAAAGACTGAAATTAGAAAATAATCACAGACATTTGAGTTTCAGACTTCATATCCTTCAGAAAAAATTATGGTAATACAAAATCTGTTATTCTATCAACTTTCTAAGTTTGTAAGAGTAATATTTAAAAATGGCCCTGTTTTTGGTCCTTTGTCCCACTTTCATTTAGGGCTTTACCCAGATTTCATGCTTTAAGAGGTCGAGAGGTATGACTGTAGTGTGTTGTAAGATAACATAAAAATGATGACATCACAGTTAAATTGAAACAGGCAAGATCACAAGCTTAACTGTATAAATCACAGGAGCAAAATATTCAACATAAGTGTTCAATGCAGACACACAATTCCTGGAATAACAAGACAAGACATAATTAAATATCTAATTGCCACATATTATTTATTAATTTATTTATTTACTTATTTATTTAAAGTTTGTTAACCTGGGAAGTCCACTGGGCCAAGCAGAGCCTATTTTCAGTGGAGGCCCGGTGATAAAAGCTCCTCAGTATAATAGAAAGCAAAAATAATATACATTTGTGTTTTTGTAGACTTAAAGAAAGCATATGACAGGGTGCCTAGGGAGGAGTTGTGGTATTGTATGAGGAAGTCAGGAGTTTCAGAGAAGTATGTAAGAGTGATACAGGATATGTACGAGGGTAGTGTGACAGCGGTGAGGTCTGCGGTGGGAGTGACTGATGCGTTTAAGGTGGAGGTGGGGTTACATCAAGAATCAGCCCTGAGCCCTTTCTTATTTGCAATGGTGATGGACAGGTTGACAGATGAGATTAGACAGGAGTCCCCACGGACTATGATGTTTGCAGATGACATTGTGATCTGTAGTGAGAGTAGGGAACAGGTGGAGTAGACCCTGGAGAGGTGGAGATATGTTCTAGAGAGAGGAGGAATGAAGGTCAGCAGGACTAAGACAGAATATATGTGTGTGAATGAGAGGGAGGATAGAGGAATGGTGAGGATGCAAGGAGTAGAGGTGGCGAAGGTGGATGAGTTTAAATACTTGGGATCAATAGTTCAGAGTAATGGTGAGTGTGGAAGAGAGGTGAAGAAGAGAGTACAGGCAGGGTGGAGTGGGTGCAGAAGAGTGTCAGGAGTGATTTGTGACAGACGAGTACCTGTAAGAGTGAAAGGGAAGGTCTACAAGAGGGTAGTAAGACCAGCTATGTTATATGGGTTGGAGACAGTGGCATTGACAAAAGGCAGGAGTTTGAGCTGGATGTGGCAGAGTTAAAGATGTTAAGATTTGCACTGGGTGTGACGAGGGTGGACAGGATTAGGAATAAGTATATTACAGGGTCAGCCCAGGTTGGAAGGTTTGGAGACAAAGGCAGAGAGGCAAGATTTTATTTATTTTATTTATTTTATTTTACATTTGTTGACTGGGCTGGTCCAGCTGGATATATTTCCTTTTTCAGTAGAGGCCCGGTGAGAAAAGCTCCACATATAAACAACCACCACCACACAAAAAATATTTATAATAAATAAGAAAGGTATTACAGTTTAAATTCTGGGAAGGCTATGTGACACACTACATTAATACGTCATACACCTACAGATTATTTTACAGTATAAATATCTAGGGCAACCCCAAGACATTATTAGCATACATTTAAATCCTTGGTTATTCTAGTTTACTCCAGACAGTTACTATTTCCAAAGGGTTAGACAGTAACAGTACAAAAAGGAAGAGGTATAAAGAAAATGTCAGGAATACTACCTTCAGGATACATTCATAGCCAAGTAGAAAAGATATGTAATTGGTGCCTAAGTAGCGGAGATAACTTATAGGTGCTACTAATTCAGAGGAGTAGACAGGAAAGAGTGGAGGAAAGTAGGAAGTCAAGAGATGACAAAGATAAATCCGGAGGATCAGTCTGGGTAACAGCAAGGGCATAGCCAGTGAATTTTAAGGTGCTTCTTAAGACTTTGTTTAAAGAGAGGAAGGGATGGAATTGAGGTAAGGTCAGATGGCAAGAGGTTCCATTGTTTTCCAACGGTATTTGAGAACAGTGAGTCACCAGCTAAGTTGTTAGACTTGGTGGTACTGGCTAGAAGTTTGTTGGAGGAGCGTAAGGAATCAAGATTCCTATAGGGTGCTATAAGGTTGTTTAGTACTGGAGTATTGTTAGGTTGGTAAAAAATCTTATGAACGATGGTAAGTTGGGAAAGTATCAGAAGGTTTTTTAGTTCCAGCCAGTCTAGTTGGTGAAGGTTAACACAATGGTGAGTTCTATATGGGTTTCCAGTGGCAAATCTAGCAATACTATTATAGGAGTTGGCTAGTTTGGTAAGATTATTTTTTTTTAGATTAGTGTATATGGGTGCAGCATAAAGAAGAGTTGAAAATAGATGGGAGTGGGCAATAGTCATTCTGGCTGTTGGAGTTAAGAAAGGTTTTATCCTATATGGGGAGCCCAGTTTTTTGTTAACAGATTTAATAGTGTTATTAATGTAAATGTCAAAGGTGAGGTTATTATCAATTGTAATTCCTAATAGATTGATGGAAGAGTCCGGGGATATAAGGGTGCCATTACTGGATTGAATGGAGAAATCTATGGAGGAGGACGTACTGTTTGTTGTAAACAGTAGTAGCTTGGTCTTTTTGGTGTTCAAAAGAAGGCACCGTTTAGAGAACCATGCCTCTACTGTACTGAAAGCTGTCTGGGTTAAAGATTGAAGTTCAGATATAGAGGTGGCAGAGCATATGATAGTAGAATCATCAGCATATTGTATACAGGTGGTTTGAGGAATGGCTATTTGAAGGTCATTGATGAATAATGAGAAAAGAAGAGGACCAAGAATGGAGCCTTGAGGGACTCCCAGGGAGATAGGAATGTGAGATGAGATTACATTGGTTTGGGCATGTGCTGAGGAAGGATGCTGAGTATATTGGGAAAAAGATGCTAAGGATGAAGCTACCAGTTAACAGGAAAAGAGGAAGGCCTAAGATAAGGCTTATGGATGTGGTGAGAGAGAACATGCAGGTGGTTGGTGTGACAGAGCAATATGCAGAGGACAGGAAGAAATGGAAACAGGTGATCCGCTGTGGCGACCTCTAACGGGAACAGTTGAAAGAAGATGATGATGATGAAGACTGGTAATATACAATTATCAGACAAATTAGATTACAAATTTGAAACATAATTAGCAAGTCAAGTATTCAGAAAAATAGCAGTGACAAATGACCAAGAATTTTTAGAGATATTTATTGCATGCAGGAATTTTAGGTAAACACAGTAGGGAGAAAATGTATTACTGGAGTTAGGTGGACAAGAAGGTTGAGTGCAAGAGCAGTTCCAGATGGAAAATAAGTGTGTGTAGAGAAATTTTAAAGTTTGCAGGATTTTGAGTTGTTCTAATAGCTAATAAGAGAGCATTCCAGTTTTTGGCTATAGAAAAAGAGAAGAGAAGCTGGACGGGAGGCCGGTTTGGCTTGTGAACCAGAAGAAGTTGCTGATTCTCATATCTAAAGGACCTGTTTGGGAGATAGAAGGTGAAGATAGAACTAAGGGTGGGACAATCAGAAAGTTTAAAGATAATTCTGTGAGCAGTAGTAAGTTGTAGATAGTTGAGGTAGTTTGTATGTTCCAGCCATTTTAGGGGTGAAGAGCAGTACAGTGATGGGAGAAGTTTTTGGAATTTGTTGCAAATTTTGCGATCTTATTATAACATGTTTCAAGCTTGGCTTTTAGGGTGGTTTGAAGGTTGGTAAATAGAAGTGTGTCATACATTAGAGAAAGTACTAGGTAAGTGGAGGCAAGGGATTGTCTGGTGGAGGGGTTAATGTATTAGTTGTGCCTGTAGACCATTCCAAGTTTCTGATGAGTTCTTTGGGTGTTTTGTTGCAAGTGGATATCAAATTTTAGATGTTCATCTATAGATACTCCTAGAAGTTTTGTATGGCTGACAATTGCTATGTTTTATTTTTGGAATAGATATTGAACATGGCTTTGTCCAGTAGGGTTGATTTTTTTAGGGGTGAAAAGCATGATTTCATATTTATTTGGGTTCAGGGCTAGGTGGTTATTAAACATCCAGGTTTCAGAGGTGGAGAAGGCTTTTTGAGTTTTGAGTTGGAGTTCAGAAATAGAGTCGACTGAGCAGATGATGGATGAATCATCTGCATACTGAAGAAGGGCTCCAGTGCTGATAGAATGCATGGAAATTATTAATGAAAATATTGAATAGGAGGGGACCAAGTATGGAATCTTGAGGAACTCAAAGATAAAGATAAGATAAGAAAATAAGATAGAAAGAGATTGAGTTTTACCATTTGACAGCCTGTTGCCTGTCTTTCTGATAGATAGGGAATTAGTTGAGAGTAGTGTGAACAGTGGCAGTAGTAAAGGGTTGGAAACAGTATCAAAGGCCTTCGATAGATGTAAGAATATGGTAGCTTCAATTTTCCCAGAATCACATGCTCTGTTAATAGTATCAAAAAAAGATATGAGGGCAGTTGTAGTGCTGTGCCCAGGTCTGAAACCACATTGTGTATTAAGCAAGAGGTGGTTATGGATTAGGTAGAGCATCACTTTTCCAAGACCTTAGAGATAGGGGACAGGATAGCAAAAGGTCAAAAGTTGGATACATCATTGTTTTTGACACCTTTGTAAACAGGGAGAATGTAGACTTTCTTCCATAATTTGTGTATGTAAGATTCTTGAATGGATCTGTTAATTAGGATACTAATGGGAAATGTGATGACTTCTGCAGTGAGCCTCAGAAAAGTAGGGGGTAAGTTGTCAGGTACATTAGAGCAGGGTTTGAGCTTAAGGAGTAGTCTTTTAATAGTTGTGGTAGAAATGGGGTTAACAGTAAAGTTAGTGTCAGAAAGGGTGTTGGGTTTAGGGGAAGGTGAGGTGGTTGTAGAGGGGGGGAGTGGAGGATGCTTTTGGAGGACCAGCATTACTTATACTATCTCTGTCCAGAGGAACGCTAGCAGTAATGTTGGCTATACAATTTATAAAGAAGTAGTTAAAGAGGGAGGCTATTTCATGAGAAGGTTTGCCAGGATGTAGACATGTACTGTTTTTTGTGTCAAGGCTTAGGGAAGATGAGAAGGAATTGCAAAAGTTTTTAGGGTTTTGTTTATGGTTAGCATGCAATTTTGTGTAGTAAGCTTTTTTGTCTTTGTGTACTATTTTTTTACCCGATTAACAAAACTGTTTAAAATGTATCAGTCCTGTTTTTTGTTATTTTGATAATGTTTCCATGATTTAATTTTGAGGTGCATCAGATGGTTAGTAGGTTTGGTCATCCATGGAGCTCAATTAGTTTTGATTCTTTTGTGTCGAGTGGTGCAAGGCTATTTAGTGTGTCCATGAATGTAGTACTGAAATAGTCAACAGCATTATCTAGGGGGAGAGTTTTTATTTATATTGTGCCAGTTAATCTTTTTTAGTATATCAATATAGATTAGTGGGGGTGAAGATAGTTAGGCCTTATGTTTCTGTACTAGTCTTGGTTTTGTAAGGCTGAGTGGGAGCTTTGGATAAAGGCACATCCTGTACACATACTATAAGGTCAGCTTTCCAATTTCTGGTATGGACATGAAGATATTGTTGCATAGTGCCCACTAGTCACTGCTGTGAGGTATGTGCATTTTTTGTCTCTGATCATAGTGGGAGGGCCATTCCACACATACACTTGAACAGAGGAAGCCACATAGCTGTGAGGTAAAAAGGGCAAAACAGAAGCAGATAAAGGCAGGCTTCTCAACCATTCTTATTTTGGAGGAACATTCATATTTTTAGACCCTATTTACCCCTCCACCAAATGTCCCTGTTTTTTCAGTTTAGCCTTATTTGCAGGCTTGAGTTACCCCTTCAAACAGTTTTCTGAATCCCCCTCATCACATTTGATTTTAGAAGCTATCTAGTATACAGTAAAACATACTTCATGACCAATATACCAGGGGCAACGATAGTTCAAAAAAATATTACACACATCTTACATTTTCCTTTCTGTGAAACAAAAATAAATTACTTTGGTAGAATTTTGCAATACAGTTCAATAAATTTAACACATTTTACACTCCCTCTAATAATGTGTTTATAGTTTTCTTGCATTTTTGTCAGTGTCTGTCTTTTAAACGTGTTTCTGAGTGGTATCCCACATTCCCAATGGAAGCAAGAAGAGTTATGTTCTATTTGGTATTCAAATTTTATGTTAATTAGTTGCCCAGACTTTCAGCTGGATATTCCAATTTCTCAAAGGTCTTTGTTTCTATTTTCAATGTCTGCAGGTTGAGAGATATGGCCAAAGGGAGACAGGAAGATTGTTGGAGACCTGACCTTGTATTAGAGAAACAAAACAGCCTAAGAACCTTTTATGAGAGGTGCACAGACTGGAAGAGAGGCAGGAACCTGAGGGAAAATAACATATTAGAGTTGGCTTGAGGGTATAAATATAATGGATACATGACACTACATACAGAATGACTTGCAAAACACAATAAGTACATGCATTATGTATGTATCAGAACTGGCATACTGAAAAAATCACAGTGAAAAGCAGAGTCAGACTTGAGCTATTTACTGGGAGGTAGGGTAGGAAGAGGTTAAGCTGTATGATCATAGAGAGGGCAGTTGCATTTTCCTAGAGTCTTGTAATGTGCTTTTAGATCTCATCAGAAATTGTTGTAAGAGAAAGGATCTTCAAGAAAACAAAGGAGGGATTTCCACATTTTGGGACAAATGACTGAGAACTATGGTTTGGCATTGAAGCCTAGGTGGGGGTTGGGTGGAGGAGAGAGAGCCTGAATGGTTAAGATTTCAATGGCTCTACGCTGGTGCATCTCTGAATAGTGCGAAGGCTAAATGGGGGAAGGTCTCATTCTTGTTAAGTTGAAACAGATGAACAGAGAGTATAAAGTCAGCACATCTTTTCTCAGGCATCTAGTTAGCTTTTTCAATGTTTTTTCAGCAGTGTTCATTTTTCGTGGAGAGAGCGATGAATTTGCATATGGCACTTGAGATAGTCAGAATAGTGGATACATTTCTTTTAGAGGGTGCAGCAGTCAGAGGGACACCATATTCCATCTCAGACAGTAAGAAACCTTTAACTATAGCATATCTACAGGACGTGGAAAGAAAGGTGTGGATCCTAGGAGCCCAGAACATGAGGGAGTTGCTTGTTTGTGTGTAGTCCATGTGGCGATAGAAATTTAGGAAGCGTTACAACCAGATCCCTAGGTATTTGAATGCAGTGACATTTTCAGTACTGCAATCACATCATCAAGGATTTGTAGAGGCATGGAGATAGAAGTAAAATTTTGTGTAGTACCTGAAAGTACTGTTTGTGTTTTAGTGGAGTTGGCAATAGTTTTTTACTGACCCATTGAATATTGACATGAAAATCACACTGAAGTGTGAGTTCAAATGAGGGGAGATAATGTTTGGAGAAGAAATGGACCATGTCATCTTTGTAAAGCAGGAGAGGAAGATTACGTAAGTCCAAAGGGAAGTTGGTCATTTAGTTAGAAAATGGGAGAGGTGCCAGAACAGGTCTTTCTGGAACACTTTTTTGGTCAGCTCCTAAGCACCCTCTCCAATCTAAACTTTTCTCAACCTACTCTTGCTTGATTCCAAGATTACCTTACTGGATGCCAGCAAGCAGTCTCTTGGAAACAGACATCACACCTTCTACCAGTGACTCTAGGCGTTCCCTAGGAATCCATCCTAGGTCCACTACTATTCTCAATTTTTACTAATAACCTTCTCACCGCAACCTCACAAGCTTCTATTATCCAATATGCTGACAATTTGACATTGATATGTACCGCTCCTACAATCCAAGAAGTTCAAATCAATACACAACAATTCTTTCTAGCAGTTGAGACCTGGCTTACTAATGCTCAACTAATCTTAAACCCCAAAAAAAACAAACTTATGATTTTTCATCCCACAAAATCAGCCTCACCCACTAACACCATTAACATTGTATCACTTAACAATAGCAACATTTCCCCATCACCGCACGCAAACGTTTAGGAGTAGAAATTGATTCCAATTAAAAATTTGACATTCACATTTCCCAAACAGTAAAAAAGTACAGTAAAAGGTAGGAACATTGTATAGGAACAAACACTACTTTACTAAAAATACTAAACTACCATTGCTCTATCTCACATAATCCCCACACTCCTGTATGCACCTCCCACACTCACAAATCTGAAAAAAGGATAGCTAGCAAAACTTGAATCTTGTTACAACAAAATTGCCAGATATGCTACAGACCTACCAGCTAGATCCCATCACTGTATAGCACTGAAGCCACTCAACTGGCTAGAGCTCCCCCACTTCCTTCATTACTACCAGTTAATCATGGCCCACAAAATACTCTATGAACCAGAGAAAACCCCTGCCTTACAAATGCTATTTCAGCCCTATGCTCTTAACAGAACTCTATACTCCACAAACAAATGCCACGTAAAAATCAATATAACCAAAAATCAAGCAGGTGACTCTCTCTTTTCAAGTTATATAGGAACAATCTGGAATACTATGCCCGAATATATTGCAACTATTACATCTCTAGCCCAGTTTAAATCAACACTAATGAAACACTTGTTAAGTAAATGGCTGTGCCCATGCTCTGCTCCTGACTAACCTTGCACTCTAACAAGTCTACTAACTATACCATTTTACTGACTACTCACTTCCCACTGTCTGTAAGGGTAAACATTACTCTGTGCATACTAATATACTGACTACATATTTCAATTTCCTTAGAAACTTTATTTAGGAACTGTTATGTCATATTGGACCCACTTTATATTCACACAGAATTGTATTACAATTCAATGGCTCTCTACTGTCAACTTATCTGTTGTTTTCTTATTGATTTACCTGATACTTCTACTCTACAGCAATTCAGTAATATACATTTTATATAACCTTTGTCTAAGTTTGACATGAATAGATGTCTAACCTTTCTACTCAGATGTAAATCTATTTTTTTATGTTCATTGTGGAACTGTAAATGTAATTCTGTTTGCTCAATGTGTGTCCAGTCGAACTTTCTCAGTAAACAAATGTAAAATAAAATAAATAAAAAAATTACAAGAAGAATGTTGCAAGTAAGTGTCCAGAGAGCTATGCAGTGAGTTGCAAGTAAAGGAATTTTTCTGGAACCTTTCCCAGTGTAGGAATGATACAAATGGGCCAAAAGACTGAGGAACTAGAGGGAATGGGCTTCTTAGGCAGATGTTTTACAAAGACCTTTTCCATATTTTGAGCACAATATTAAATTTAATGCATATTATAGATATGTTCAATGAGGTTATGATGTTGTCTCTGCTGTAATAAATAAGCCATAGCAGACTGTTGTCTGTACCCAGTGCTGTCGAGTTTAATCAGTTTGAGCAGTGACTGGATATCTTTGAATATAATAACATTGAAACAGAATGAAGGGATGTAAGGAAGGGTGATGGGGTAAAAGAGGCAATTTGGAATTGACTAGAGTAAGGAATGGGAAGGTTGATGAAATGAGAAAGGAAATAAGAGACAGAAACTTGAGAGGATGTAGCCTTCTTATAAGGGATGATTTTTTTTCCATCCTGTAAGATGGTTGACCTATTTTCACAAGTTTTTCAGTGAATTTATTAGTGAGTTTGTCATGATTTCATCAGTTGAATTTTATGATAGCAAATTGCTTGCTTGCTTGGCAAGATTGCATAGCTGGGAAACATCTAACGATTTTGCATGTCATTGCACATGTTGAAATAGGAGTGGAGAAACAACCCTCCTGAGAAAGCATTGCTAAATGAATTCCTAATTTAGTGAGCCTAAAAAAGAAGCTGGATTCTAAGACTGAAGTAAATTACATAATTATTAAACACTTTTAAAATAATTGCATGAGAAATGGGAGTAGATTTTTACAAAGTGATAGGCAATTAATAAAAGGCTGTTTAGCAAAGATATGCCTAGTGAATGATCAAAGTCATCAGCAAAAATGCACTGATAAAATGTTGCTGCAGCATACAGTATGTGCTTGAAAATAAAGATGGGTATATACAAGAAATGAGTATTGGAAAGTTCTTTTGAATTCTCAAACTGTAAAACAAAGTAACTTACTGCAATTTAAATAAAGATGTAAATACAACTGAATCACTGCTGTTTCAAATTATGCATGACTTGGGGGAAGCTGTTTGAAATTCCTTATCACAAGAAAGTGAAGCTACTGATGGAAAGTTTTGGGGAAGAAGTTTTGCATCAGCAGAAAAGTCTGTGTTCAGAAATAATGGTGGAAATAATGTGCCAGGGAAAAATATTAGTATTAGCCTTCTAAGAAATGTGTTCAGCCAGTTCTAACATTTGTGTGTTGAAAATGGTGACTGCATTGTGTGATCTAATCTTATGCTTAAACAGTATGTAAAATGATAATAATTGAAAAGGTACATGTACAATAACATAGTAATTATGAAATCCTCATAGCATTAATTCACATATGTAAGCTGCTAATATTTCCTTATTGTTCTTTTTCCCATATGATAAAAAAATATATATTATATATATATATATATATATATATATATATATATATATATATATATATATATATATATATGGGTCCCCTTCACATGATCGACCTTTCATAAAGTCAACTTTCATATGGTCGAGACCATATGATCGACTTTTGAAAAGCCGACCATAGATAACCGCTATCTCCGTAGAGTGCAGAATGGGAAAATTTCCATCTTTTGTACTGTAGTGCAATCTCAGAGTTGGTATATTTAAGTTACAAGGGGTGTGGGGTGTGGAGCCCCCAATGGGGGGTGCAGGGGGTTTTAAGATAAGTGTTTGTTGTGTTTTTTGTGTTTATTTTATATGGTCGGCTTTTCGAAAGTTGATCATGTGGTCTTGGCCATATGAAATTCAACTCTGTGAAAAGTTGACCATGCAAAATAGACCCATATATATATATATATGTATATAATTCCGTGTCAACAAGAAAGGTCTGCTGAGGAAATTTTGTTGCATTTAAATGAACTATATCTTGGGAAAAGGAGATCCAAGCCAATATGAGCCTTTGTCATGAAAATAAAAAAAAACAATAAGAAGCAAACTGTTGGTGCAAACCCAGCAGCTTTACAATGTCCATACTGGAATTTTTATCTGTTAGCATATATAATACATTATGTTGCAATTTCAAAAAAGTACTCCTTAAATAGAACATATATTATTTCTTGCACATGTGAATTGTCCTATGCTTAAAGAAAGTGCAATTACTGTCTGATAAAAAATAAACAAAAAAAAATGTAGATTTAGGTTGCCACAATCAGCTGCAAGCATTGGTCAGAAAAGGCTTAAGGTCAATAGATACCAGGCTGAAGACCTGAAAGTTGACTGAAGAGACAGCACAATAGTTCAAGGAATTTCTAAGGACTCCAGCACTTCAAGAAAAAAATGAAATAGGTGGAGTTGAAAAGAATGGCAGCACCTCAAAATAGCATGCGTAAGGATTACAGAACAGACATCCGGTTGAGCCAGGTATGAAAACACGGTATATAAGGAAAGCTGCTAGTGGAATGCAGAAGTTCAGGAAGTCATCAAAAGAAAGAAAGAAGGAGTGCAGGAAATAGTGAAAGATAGAAAAGACAGATGAGGCTAGGAAGGAATACTGGTTGGCTAACAAAGAGGCTAAGAAAGAAGTTGCAAAAGCAGAGAACAAGGCTTTAGAGACAATCTACCTGCTTCTGGAAAGTGACTCAATGGATGACATAAAGAAACTCAATCAGGTTGCAATGCAAAGACACAAAGTAAAAGAACATGGACACCCATCACAAGCAATGCCAGGAACTGCCTACTCGCAATTCCACAGGACATCAAAGGTAGATGGAAGGAGTACTTCCAGAGGCTTTTGAATAAAGGAAACCCCAGAAAAGCTGTACTGCCCAGAACACCACCTATGGTGAGACAAAAGGCAAAGCCCACCCTAGAAGAAGTAAAAACAGCGCCGATGAAAATGAAGTCAGGGAAAGCAGCAGGCTCAGATGAGGTCACGGGAGTTATGATCAGGATTTTGTGTGAGATAAGGGGGAATGTCTCCTGACGGTACTCATAACAGTAAGGAGAGAAACACATATCTCAGATGGATGGAGAATAAGCATACTAGTGCCAGTGTTCAGGAATAAAGAGAAACTTCACAACTGTGGGCAGTATAGAGGTATACAAATCAGGATGCAGCATAACTGACCCAATGTTTGAAGTGGCACAAATAATTGAGAAGACACTAGAAATGAGAAAAGAGTCCAACTGGGTATTCCTAAACTTGGAGAAAGCGTATGACAAGGTCCAAGGAAAACCTATTAGGGCAGTCTTATGGTGGTTCGAAGTCCCAGAAACACTGGTAGAAATAGTGCAAGCTATGTACAAGGACTCAATGACTTAAGAATGAACAGTGTTTGGTCTTACAGAGGAAATCCCAGTAGGAATGGGTGTGCATCAGGGTTAAGCTCTTAGTCTAATGCTGCTCCTACTGGTGATGGACTTCATTAGTGAACAGGTTGGAGAGGACAAATCAACAAAGTTGCTGTATGCTGATGATGCGGTATTAAATACAGACTCAGAATAAGAACTTCAGCAAAATGTAGAGGAACGGAAAATTGAAGGCACATGGGATGAAACTGAGCACATTTAATGGATCCCCTTCAAAACATCTAAAGTTCATAAAACTGAAGCTCAAAACATTGAGACCATAGCATCTAAAACCCATAACATCTAAAACTCATAACATCAAAGTTCATAACACTGAAATTTTGCATCACAACCTTCAGATCACTCATAAATAACATCCCCTACAACTAAAACAACACCAAAGTAGTAAACACACCTTATACCCCCTGCAACCCCCACCCCCTGTAAAGTAAAAATACCAACTCTGAGATCACACTACAGTGGGGAAAAAGTTAATTTACTAACCTCACTGTAGTGCTATCTTGGAGTTGATATATTTAATTTTCTGAGGCTTTGGGGAGTGGAGCCCCCCACATGGGGAGGTGCAGGGGAGCTTGACCCCTGCAGAAACATAGTACAAAGTGTGTTTACTACTTTGGTATTATTTTAGATGGAGGAGATGTTATTTACATGTGATTTGTAGGTTTTGAAGTTGTGATGCAATGTTTCAATGTTATGACATTTGATGTTATGAGTTTTAGATGTTATGGGATTTAGATGTTATGGTCTCAATGTTCTGAGCTTAGATGTTATGACCATTCATTGTTTTGAAGGGGATCCCAGATAATACAGTTGTAATGGCAGCAAATGGGGCAAATCAGAAGAAGCTGAAAATTGAGATATAAGGAAAAATAGTGGAAAAAGCTAAAGCTTCATGTATCGGGGGGGGGGGGTCATTGAGGAGAAGGAAAGTTTAAATGAGGAGGTCAAATCTAGAATCAGAGAGGCTGCAGCCAACTAGCACAGAGTGTAAAGGGTAGTGTATGACAGAAGAATACCAAAGAAGCTGCAAAGTAAGGTGTACAATACAGTGGTGCAACCAGTACTACTGTAAGGTAAAGAAATCTGGTCAGTAAAGGCAGATCAGATGAGGAACTAGATGTGATGGAGATGGAGTGCCTAACAAGGGTGGTAGAATGCACTCTGTGGGATAGACAAAGAAATTGTAATAAAAGAGCAGAAACCAAAGTAGCTCTAACTGCAGAAAAGGTAAAACAGAACAGATTACTGTGGTTTAGGCACATGTGCAGGAAAGCAGAATATAATCTGGTGAAGAAGATTTGGGACAGACAAGAAGAAGGGAAAAGGAAATGAGGACATCTGTGCATCTGGCTAATATCCCACCAGACTGCCAACAATAAATGTGATGTCCCCCCACATAAAAACGGAGTTAATAATTAAGGAGCTTCAATCACCACCACTGACTCCAGTGTGGGAGCATCATGGAAAACTCCAGAGCACAGAGCACAGAGCACACAAGAGTAAAAATCCACTATTTCCCTAAAGAGCACAGAATGAACATGGCCTATTTCCTGGGACTGGACTATATACTTCTGTCCACCCCAAATGTAATCCCTTATCATATACTTCAGAGCAATGTGTTCCAGTTTAAGACCTCTAACTCACTCACACTCTAAATAATTTTAAATCTCACACAATCAAACACATATGAGAAGCCTAACACAGATTTACAGTTGTGCCCCCTCCCCAATACAAATGATAATGCTGCCACCAGAGTCAGGCAGGTCTACATGCCCTTAAAAGGGTGATCAATTATTAAAAAGTAAATATCAAAATAAATGTTAGCTATGACCAGAAGCAGCCAGGCATTTGAGTTGACCTGGGAAGAATGAAACAGGTATAAACACTCTCTAATGTCTGAAGAACAAACTGATTGTCCAGACATAATGCAAAGTAATGAAAAACATTTAATAATAAGTGAAATGATTACAAGAATGTAAGTTAATAATTTTCAATAATCACCAGAGTTCAATCACCAGAAATGTAAAATTTAACTGTAGGATAGAAGTCTATCATCTTAGAAAAACTCTATCTAAATAACTACACTTTCCTAATCTAACTAGAGAACACTATCTCTGATCGAATCTAAAACATAACAGCAAGGCAAATGCAGGCTTACAGTTTTTGGTGAGTCTTTTTTCTTGGGTATCTACTGTACAGCACTGTAACTGACTGCAACTCTTCACTAACTGCTCAGGAACTGACTTCTGTAGTCCCTTTTATATAGTCCAGGTTAACAGTCTCAACAGTCTTATTTTAAAAATAACAGTCAGCTGTTTGAATAAGTTCCTAGTAACCAGCAACATTCTAATGACATCACCTACTAATCAGCTGATCAGTAGGTGATGTCATTAGAATGACATCACCTACTGATCAGCTGATTCTCCACTAACAGTTTGTACTTTTGAATCTCCCTCACAAACATGTGCAATTAGAAATATATCAAAACACTGACAGATTCCTTAAACATTGTGCATAAATAGGGAAATACTCATTTTAAAAATGTATTTACATTTTTACAATTAGACATGCTGGCAAACAATACAAGTTAATCTGAGAATATACACAAATCTCCTGCCAGACATGCTAACACAGATGACAGTGTTTTCATTTTCTTCACATTATCCAAAAATAAAGTGGATGGTTATGTGAGAAAACACCTATGACAGTCAGTCATCAGTGTCAAAGAAAATAGGAGAGTGACATTGAATAGGGATAGATGGTGACAAGTGACTTGACACCCTGACCCAACGAAGGAAATGGGAGAAAGATGATGATGATGATGATGATGACTGAAAAACCTGCAGATGCTTTCAATGAAAACTGTACTGTTTTTGACAATGTGTTTGGCAGAAATTATTTTCAGCTCATACATCTGTGTGCACATATGCCGTATTCATGGGTAGATAAGTGTTTACTAGGCTAATGACCGCAAGGACCTTTTTAAGCCTGGCCATACATACCAAATCTCTGACAAATTCTGGTACCCTTGATAACTGTAAGCAGGGGCTTACAAGCAGGGTCCTGGGAGATGAACTATTTACAGGCTGCCTGTGTCCATTAGAGAAATAGGTGCCAAACCAGCAATGAGTTTCATGTTCCCATCCTATTGTCCAAGTTACACTTAAATTGGGTTAGGGAGGAACTCTGCTTTACATGCATGGGGAGCTTGTTCCAGAGATGGGGTAGTCTCTGGGATACATACCTGTCTCTCCAGCAGGTCCTATTTATATCACAGGCAAGTGTATGTCTTTAGAATGGGTAATTCTGGTGTTGTTTGTTTTGGGGATATGCAGAAGGTCCATCAGAGTGGGGTCTGACAATGCCTTGAATGCCTGGTATAGATCTGCCCTCAGCAGGCTGTAGGAGGCAGAATACAGGGATATGGTCTTTAGGCAGTCTGCATAGGACAATGTTACTTATGCCCTGTATTCTTTTAGTGAGGAATTTCTGAGGGCATTCCAATTGTTGGATATGTCTGGTTAGGTACATACCAAAGGGGGCATTGTACTCAGTGCTAGGTCTGATGAATGCTTAATACACTGGAATAATGAATTCCTTGAACCTATATGCCATACCTTTGTTTATAAGTTTCACAACATAAAATTACTTCTTCACTGCCATAGAGAGATGATGGTCAAAGACTAGATTATTGTCTATATGTATCCCTAAGTCCCTGACTTATGGATCAACATTTAGGGGTATGTTGTCAGTATGGTAATTAACAGGGTGGGTGACTTTCTGAAGGATATGCTTATTTAGTCAATGGCTCTGACACCAGTTGTTTGTCTCTTTCAGCCCTTCCTGGAGAACATTAGTGTCAATGAGTGATTCAATGACAGCTCTTAATTTGTAATGAAAAGCAAATTTAGTCAGTAAGAGGTCACTGACATAATATTGACTTCATAGAAGTAAATGACAAAAAGGAGACATTTCAGAACCAATCCCTCCACTTGTAACTGGCCTCATTTTAGAGGTGGACTCCCCAATTCTAATGTCCTGGTCTCTGTCTGTGAGCAAACTGGCTATCCACTGGATGATATAAGGGTTTGTACTTAACCTTTTATGTTTGTCAACAATGCCCAAAAGAGGTATTGTGTTAAATGTCTTGGCCAGGTCAAGGTAGGCGAACCATTTTACTATCATCCATTACTTTGTGACCATCTCAAAGAAGTCCAACATGTTGAGCAGGCATGACCTTCCCTTGATGAAACCAAATTGGGTTGTATCCAGTGTCTGGAGGTTTCTTATGTCATTATTGATCATCTCCATGATGATAATTCTTTCCATGGCTTTACATATGAGACTAGTTTATTTTCACAGCTTTACATTGAGAAGTAAAAACAGAAACAAATGTGCTGTGTGTAGAAAGCACTGAACATGCTAAAACATTTTACAACACTGGATCCTAGTAGTTAGTGTCATAACCTGATTTTTCTTAGTGAACAGCAACACAAAACCTATCATAACATGTATGATGAGTATAAAAATATCCATTCTTCCTGAGTAGTGAACTATTATACATACAAGACAAAATTCTTCTGTTCTAGAAGGGAGAATTGCTCCAGCAATCAAAGTCAGTCTTTGTAGCACTTCTCAGGTAATATCTGTCTTGAAAATAAAATTCTTTGACCGCATTAAACTAGAGGCATGTAACAAAAAAGTGTGAAAGTCTGGAGACATTTTGTGAAACTAAAGTTTGTGTAAGGCTCTGTATCTAAAAATTAAATCATTGGATATTATGTGAAAACCTACATAAACTGGCTGTGAAGTTAAAAACTGCCTGTATTGAAAAATGAGAATCAGTATGAGTAATAACCAAAACAATAAATGTTCTGCAGTCATTTAAGGTGGATGGTTGCAGAGCTCTGCTAAGACATAACAGCATGGGTTCTTAAAAGAAAGTGTTTTTTCCAACTAGGTCTGATCAGTGTTGCGATCCAGAAGAATGAGGATGCTTTGTCTCAGTATAGTTCTTGTTATAACTTCCAGTGCTGCTGACAGAGGGAATACATTTCTGACTCCTAAGACATAATGGCCTTAATACTCCAGCTGTGATTCTCCAGACGAGAGGCCAGGTTACTCTTACTTCTATTGTTGCTCTGACACTGAAGCAGTGATGACATAGCTTGGGCCTTTGCCAACATGAGGAATGTGAAATAACACTGTGCTGTTTCTGCCCTGTTTCTGGTGTCACAGAAATACACAAACACAGAAACAGTCACACACACTCACATACAAACACACACACAGGCATATATATTACTTTTTCACCAATAAAAAATATTGAAAAAATTAAAGTAAAATACAAAACTACAATATATACTTCTTCATCAGACTCTTTCAATAGACATTTTCTTTATACATGCATCACTGTTTTAAACAATACAATTTATTGTAAGAAAAAAGCGGAGTACAAATAAAAAATATGTAACCTACTTTTTCATCAGAGTTTTTACATGTTTTATTTATGTATGCATTACATTAAAAAGAACATATTTTTTCATGCTTACTTTTTGATGATCAATTCTCTTCTAATAATAACTTTAAACTGATCCATGACCATATGCTATATCTGTTTTTAGATTTTTATTGTATTATTATGCAGTATCATTACTTAAATCAAGGCATTATATGATTAAATAACCGAGAATAAAAAACATTTGAAATGATAAAACTTCTCACAGCTCTGTTATGTACATCAAAAAACACAAAGAAAAAAGGTCATGAATCTGAGACATAAAACGATGAATGTAGCTATAGTATTATCCTTTTCTTTTTGAAAATTTGCTTTTGCATACACAGCAGATAAATATTCTAGTCTTATTAAATATTTCTGCATCCTATATTATTTCAAATATTTATATTTTGTTTTACAACATTTATGGGAAACTGGGACAGAAAATTTCACCTCTTTAAAATCAATTTAGGCTGCAGTAGTAGACTGGTTCATAGTAACACTTATGACACCATGTATTCGTACCTTATTTCCACCTCAGCAGACTGCTTAGTGCATTTGTAAGTAATGCAGGTTTTGGTAATTATCCCACCATTTGCACCCATTTTCTACCTGCTGTTCAAAATGCCATAGTCTTTACTCTATCCAATCCAGAACTCTAGCTGACCAGGTCCTGTGCACCCAAAGAAAGGCAGCAATTACCTAAAATCTGATAATTGTCTTCTATGAATCCATATGCAATCCCAGAGAATGTGAGTATAATATGCCTTTGATATTTCACATATCTGGCTTTTGTTGTCTTTCTCCTTCTCATTTTATTTAGTGGCATGATGAATATAGTACACTTTTTATATCTGTGTGAGATCTGAAGAAGGCAGTGGAAGTGGCTACCTTTGTATAAACAATGAGTTACCTTGGTTACTCCTATGTTCTTTTGCAGCTTTGTGTGTTCAGGGACCTTTCACCTCCATGAATCTGTAAACGGTTAATGTAAAAGTTTGGACTTTGCTTCATTGTCTCTATATCTAATATGTATGATGAGTAAAATAATCAAACATACCACACACACAGAGCTGACCTTCAGCTACTACCAACTCTTCTTCTTATTAAGTGGATCTACCAGACTATTATAGTCTACACTGGACTGAATCCAGTCCATACCTCTCAACTGTCCAGATTTTTTGCAGAATGTCCAGATTTTTCATTCATATTTTTCATCTGTTCCTCATAAAATGTGTGGTTTTCTGGTAAATCACTGGGAAGATCTGAGGATTGAAGCCACTAAATAATGACATACATTTGAGTTTCAGACTTCAAGTCCTTCAGAAAATGTATGTTAGGGGGCATTGGCAACATGGGCACTGAGTAGCAGCAGAATACAGCAGCTCCACTAAGAAAATTATATCTTCACTGGATTTTTGTCTTCTAACCAAAAAAATTGGATTTTTTTTCTACAGAGTTATAGTTTATAGCTATATTTACAAGAATATATAAAAAAATAGGGAGAAGGCAACTTTTCCAGTCAAAATTACACTTGGAAAATTTCTACTCATCATCTGAAACATTTCATCATGAGTTCCACAAAAACTTACAGTCAGGAATCTACTTTCAGAAAAGAACTTCAAACACTGTTATCAAATATCCGGGTACTAACTACAAAAATTGACAAGACTGACATCAAGATAGACAATTTTAAAGAAGAAACTACTAAACAAATGGATCTTCTCCACAAAGACTTACAACAACAAAAAATCCAAATTTCTGGCATAGAGGATGCTTTGAATGATATGTATGGTAGAATAAAAGAAAATGAGATTAATGTGGAGTTCCTATTAAAACAAAACACTTTGTTAAACATAAGCTTGATGACCTTGAGAACAGATCTCGTAGGAATAATCTAAGGATATTGGACTACCTGAAAACATAGAGGAAAACAACTTGACTGGTGTTCTCGCTACATGGCTACCAAAAACACTAGCTCTTACAGAAGCTATGTCATTTGGGATAGAGAGAGCTCACCGATCCCTGACTAGTAGCAGTACCATTAGCAAAAAACAACCTATATCAGTCATTAAGTTCATTTCTTCATCTGATAAAGAACTCATTTTAAAGACAGCCTGATCTAGATCTCCCATAAAAATTAATGATACAATAATTTGTTTTGATAATGACTATTCATCTTTAGTAATAGCAAAAAGAAACTTGTTCTTACCTCTAATAAAAGAACTGAAGAAGGCACAAGAGAAGACTCATCTTTTTTTCCAGCAAAACTGAAGATTTTCACATCTCAGGGACCCAAACTATTTGAAGACTTGGACTCTGCTCTTACTTTTATAAAAAAAATCACAAGATCCTGGAAAAGATGGAAGAGATGGAATGGGTTAGCCCTTCTGTTAAAAAGATTGGCATCATCTGCTTGAAAAACTACAGAGAAACTTAAAATAACAAAAGAACAAATGAACTAAGTTATATTTCATTTCCTTATCTTGTCATACATATGGATGCTAACATGTTAAATACATTTTCCATTGTATTGTCTCCTGATAAGAGACAATCTTGAGTCTTGGTTTGACTCGCACTGATAATCCATGAGCTTCTGAGGTCTTAAACATCTTCGGATCAGCTGTGCACTATCTCAGCAATCTTCGGACTGCTTTGAAGCAAACAGAGACACAACAATGACGTCAGCACGATGAAAAACAACCTTACCAGGAAGTACTCAAGTCTGTAATGCTTGGAAATCATAATTCCCCCTTGAACACTTCAGAATATATAAACTACTGCTCTAGTAAGTATAATTAAAGTGCCGGTTGACTGGGATATCCTGCTACACAAAGAAAATATTTAAATTTTGACTTTTTATAACAGCAATATGGGCGGAAGTATGAAGAAAAAAAGAAAAATAAATGAATCATCTTTGTTTCAGCTTTCCTTTGGAGTTGCTAATCACATCAAATCAGAATAAACTTTGCACAGTCAAATATCTTATTGAACAGAACATTTGGTGGTATGCTAATACAACAAAATCTTTTGTAGCCAACTAGATATTTGAACATCCCACCTTACTGCTTAAAAGGAGATCTGCCCTGTGTTATTCAAGCTTCTTTGATAAGAGGCATGGTTTCATTTACATACTATATTAATGTCAGAAGACATGTTTTACATGTTTAATCAAACTATATTTACGAGTTTTTTTTGGTTAACAGGTTAAAAATAAGCAGGTTTACAACTTTCTTCATAAATAAATGTCATATATTTGAATCACATTTACAAATGTACATAAATCTATGTTACAGTTCACTGCCACATTGGGAAGATTTTGTTAACAGCTACTAAAGGGAAGTATTGCAGAAATACAGATTGTTTGTCATTAATACATGTACAAAATAGCAATGTATGATGTCTCTTCTTTTCAGGAAAAGTTATATGTTCAATTTTATTGAAAGAATATGAACTAATGCTTAATAATAACATAATTGTTAACTTCCTTATAACATTTGTGTAGACAATATACATATTACATACAAATGAATGGTAACTTTTATAAAATTTGGATGTAGCAACATAATAATATTAATAGTTAATACTATTGGTCTGTAAATACTTTAGAGATTTTTTTTTCATCCTCCTTTCCAATCGCAGTAGTGATTATATTTTTTGCGTTATATTGTTCAGCTACAGAATGCTTTAAAATTGCGGAATATTAGGAAAATATTTATCATAAATTATAATAAGTTAGTTTAATATGGTTTAACAAAATGGATTATAATGATTAGACACTGTTTTTATATTGTGGTTTTTATTATGTTTTCTGGTTATAACCTAATGTTTAACAAAACTGTTTTATATTATTCCTAAGGGAATAACAGGTTATAAAATGTTAAACTAAATGATTCTTGGCCTTACTCTTTAGACATTTTTCTCCTTATTTAGTTATGTTTCTGACATACAATTTACTTATTCCTTAAAATTGAGTAGATATGATGGATGAGTTATAATCATTTATATATGTTTTAATATAAAAATAAGAGACTTTTATGATATTATTGAATGTTAATTACATTGCATGAATAGCATGTGGTCACTTTGCTTTGCTGTTATAGTTTGCTGGTTTTATCCAAGTGACAGCTGTCACTGGGACTAGGAGTTTAGAATTCCAGGCAGTGTTTTTGATAAGTCACTGTAATTTTTTTTTTGTAACATGTTTCACTTGACATCCATTTCAATACATCCACATAAAAGCATTAATTATATTAACAATAAGACGTCTTACATTCACTGTAAAGTTTGGGCCATAGTCTTCAGATTAAATAATTTTCTTTTAGAAAAGGGATTTATAAACTATTTATATGAAAATGTTGGGATACAATCTGTTACTACATCAGAGTAACATGCCATGGTCACTCTAAAAGGTTTATCCATTAACATAAATGGTTTGAACAATCCTATTAAAAGAGGTAGTCTCTACAAATATCTTGACATACATAAACCAAATATGATTTTCTTACAGGAAATGCATTTATTGAAAGATAGTATTAAATATATGAGCACTAACAAATACACAGTCTTAATAAGCTCAGAACACTCAAAAAAGAAAAGATGTGTGGCTATTCTTTGGAATAAATCTCTCCCCATACCCAGAATAATTAAATTGTTTCAAGATAATAAAAGGATGCTGTGTCTTGTTATTGTGGAAATAAACAAAAAAGTGTATACACTAGTAAATAACTACTGGATCCCTAGTATTGGAAACAGTGCTGTCAAACAACATATAAATCAAATAATATCTCAATCTGAAGGACACATTATTATGGCTGGTGATTTTAATTGTATTCTAAATGAGAAATATTCCAGTACTTTAGGAAAAAGAAAGATAACTCCACAAGCCAAACAACTAATAAAATTTATGGAATCATATCATCTAAAAGATGCACATGATTATTCTGATCAAATTTCACTACAATATACTTTTTATTCCAACAGATCTAAAACTTATTCTAGGATTGACAGAATAATTTTTTCTACGCAAATAACTAATGATCTAACAAATAGTAAAAGTATATCTTGTCCGATATCAGATCACAGCGCTATTATTTTTTAATTTAATGTCAATAATAAACATCATACAAATAAAAAGAATCCCAGCTTATATTACACAACTAAAAGATTTTCAAACCTTCTTAAAAGAAGAAATTCATAACTTTATAAACACAAACTCAACTCCTGACATCTCTGATGTCTATATATGGGATGCTATGAAATCCTACTTATATGGTCAAATAACTAAATGGAATTATAATAAGATGCAATCCTGGGATAAAGATCTAAAAACAATACAAGATAAACTTGACATGATATACCTTAACAATAAAGATAAGCTTACTACTAAAAATATAAGAGATAACATAGACAGATTAACTGAGGAATACAGATCTATATTACACCATAAGACTATGATATCTTTAGAAAAATATAAATTCCTTGCTTACTCCCTAAATTCAAATACTTGAACAATCTTAAGACTAAAACTAAAAGAATAAATAAACATAATCATATTAAAGAAATCTATTCCCCTAAAAAAAAAAGATGTATATAGCATACATGATATTATAGAGGAGTTCAGAAACCACGTTCACATTATTAATCAATCCACAGAGAATATAGAATCTAAAGATAAAATAAAAGAATTTATTAATAAGAATATTTATAATAAACTCAGCAAGCAACAGGAGGAAAGCATAGATAAACTAATTACTTTAGCAGATATACAAACTCAAATTAATAAAGTTAAACAAAATAAAACCCCAGGTAATGATGAAATTATACCTGAAATATATAAAATCATACCTAAAATAGCTATCTCCTTGTTACATAAAGTATATAATCTGGCTCAAAGCAATACTATAATACCCCCTTCATGGAAATACAAATTCATTTCACCTATTGTAAAACCCAATAAGGACCCTACATTTTGCTCTTCTTACAGACCCATTACTCTATTGCATGTGGATTACAAAATGTTCATGAATATATACTCAGACAGATTAAGGAAATTTTTAACGCATTTAACAGATGATGATCAGACTGGTTTCGTAACTAACAAAAGTACTTTTAACAACATTAAACAAACATTGGCTTTAATTGATTATGCTCAAAGAAAAAAGAAGAATTTAACTTTAATAAGTCTAGATATAAATTCAGCATTTGATTCATTTGCTTGGGATTATTTATTCACATTATTAGAATGTTTAAATTTCTCAGATAAGTTTATTAAACTATTAAAACACTTATATCAAGGAGATTTAGCATACATCAAAATAGAGTCATATACTTCAACCAAAATACCTATTATATAAGGCACTAAACAAGGTTGTCCCTTCTCACCTTTATTATTCATTCTAATAATGGAGCCATGGGCTAACAATATAAGAAATAACAAAAATATAGAAGGATTTGAGATTAATAAGGAAACAACCTTCAAAGTTTAACTTTCCGCTGATGATGTTCTAATTATTATTAAGGGAACTGACCCCTCTTTTACTTCTTTATTTGACTCCATTAAGTTATTTCAAAATATGTCTGGATTGTTAATCAATGATAATAAAACTAAAATTTTACCAATATACTCCAATAAAAATATATATACACAACTGATGACAAAAACAATAAATCCATTACTGATCAATTGACTTGAAAACAATTATACAACTAAATTACAATAAATGTTATGAAAATATACAAACTTTAATACTGAAATGGAATACAATGTTTTTCACTATTGAAGAAAGATTAACAATCATAAAAATGATAATCCTTCCCAAAACTCTATACATTATTCAATCCATCTTATTACTACCTAATAAAACCCTATTTAATAAACTAAATTCTCTAATGTCAAGTTTCTTTTGGTTTTCTAAAAAAATCAAAAATAGTTCTCAAACACCATCTTAATAGTTGGAGAAAGGGTAGAATAGCATTCCCAGATCTGATTCTATATTCAAGCTATTCTATGATTAGAACAATGGCACAACTTTTTGATACAACATATTCAGCTAAGTGGAAATTATTTTGGGAAGCTTTGGCTATGATTTTAATAATAAAACCTCAACCATATAAGTTAGAAACAATTAATATTTAAATGTTATGGATATTAAAGGATTATGTTACCACTCATTTAACACCCAAAAATCCTCCTAGTTATATTAACAGCATCTTATCAAATTTTAGAAACTTTATATATAAGCATGTCAGATAAAAGTAATGTTTTTTTCTTTTGTTTCCTATAGCATTCATGCAGGAATCTTTATTAACATCAGTCTCAAACAAAATTGCATCATTTACACAAAGTAGTCTTAAGTTTTAGTTTCAATTGATTTCAAATAATAAACTTAAAACAGTTGATCAAATAATACAGGAATTTCAGCTAGATAAATTCCTATGGTTAGACATGCAAACTATTAAACTATACACTGATAATAAGCTACATGTAGTATCTCCAACAGTAAAAAATGATGGATTCAGGCACCTAGGCAGTGCGACATCCACCTGTGAGACAGCTGGATGTGGACACATGGCAGGATGACAAATTAGCTGCAGTGACAAATGACTGTGGACAATTCCCTGTCAGAACTGAGGAAACCCCTACACCCTAACCACAGGTGGCACATACAAACCCCCACAGTGATACACTGTGCTCCCCCTTAGAAGCCACCATGTGCAACTTTCAGTGGAACATGTGGCTGGCATAGCATGCCACGTGGGCATGAAAGTGGTACCATGGAACCTGTGTGCTGTGGGCAAAGCCTTTATTAATTGAATATGCAAAGTGATGTGTGTAGTGCCTGGTGCGTACTAAACTCAAACAGTATCACAACTTATAGAAATGTGCCACAGCATGGAGGAAATCCTGCACATCACTGTAGTGACACTTATGTTGTAAGATGTGCTTTAGACGACGCTCCCTTACTACAATAGCCTTCTTACGTGGTGTTACAGGCATCCCCCTCAGAAGAGATTCACACTGGGTATCAGTCAGGTTCTGCTCCTGCTGAAGAACACACAGAAGGTCAGCTAGCTGTACAGTAGGGTATCCCAGTAATACCTTCAGCTGACAATGTCACACCTCCACCTGGTTGTTAGTCCGCGGGAAGTCCATTTCTGAGACATCAGACACATTCCAAAACCGCAAAGGGTATGACAATGGCATTTGTGTCTGTGCTGAACAGCGGGATGCATACTTGCGTGGTTGGCCTCGTACATAATGATGGTCTAGAAAAACACCAATTGGCTGAGCACATTCCGGTAAGGAAACCACAATGTCCAGAAATGCAGGGACAACATCATCCAATGGTAGGAATGCCAACGCTATTAGTTTGCGGATGGCAATTGAGAATGCAGTGTCTGTGCCATAGAGGGTGACAAGGTGATGATGCTGGATCTGACGCCAGATGATCTGTGAAAAATTGAATAGGCATCCCTTCAGAATACTCCTAGGGAATACCTTCTGGCTGGCATGTATTGCTGCCTTCTCAAAATCGGTCATAATATACTGTGGATACAAAGTGCATCCCTGATCAGCAGCCATACCCTTCAGTACTTCCGACAAAGTGGTGTATGCAGACTCTGACTTCCGTGTCATGAGACACTACACCAGGGGTACAATCCTTGTTGAGGTGGGGGTGCCAATACATCCATGTAATGTATATAGCTGGTGACATATATCAGCCCGTGTGGGGAAGGTGCCATCTCCAAGAATTATGTCGGACCTGCACAAATCTGTCAAATTCTGTGTAGTAGTAAGTAGAAACAAGGAATCTGTCCCATCCATATCTGACCTTCTACGGAGGATGAAGCTGCCACTACGGAGTGGATACTGGCTGACATCAATATCTGCAAGTGTTGCTGGAGGTGTAGCCATGGATGCCCTTGCCTGCTGCCGTACCCTGGTTATGCTTCACCGAAGTGTTGCACAACAAGGCATCTCCTGTAGTACATTGTCATCTGCTGTGCTTAGGACACTCTGCATTACCAAGCTTGGCAATTCATTACCGGTTACTGCCCTCTGCCGCAGTTCTGCTCACAGTGTAGCCACGTGAGCCATTGTTGCATCTGGGCCATGCTGGTGTGGCAGTGATTTCAGCAGTTCTTCCCCCTCTTCCTGGCGTACAGTGATGGCATGTCCACTGCACGCCTTTACTCTCTGCTCAATACATGCCCAGTACCATTTCAGTTGTGCTTCACGTTCCAAATGGTAGAGATACCCCTCAACCACCAGCATTGGTTTACCATGTTGGCTGGGCACTGTGGTGTATCTGTTGCCAAGCAGACCGGGGCTATACAGATACATCGATTCCAGCATGGTAGCAGCACTTGTTGATGGCCTCTCAGCATCCATTTCAGCCACACTAGCTGGGAATGGGATATACAACAAGCCATGGAGCAAAGTCCCTTCCAGACGGTGGGTTACTTGCTGTACAACACCTTGTTTTGTACAGTGTGTACTAGCACTGTCTGCCACAGTGGCCCTGTACAGCTGTGTGCACTCCACCCATCTCTGACTGCCTCTCTGCTATAGTGTCACTGTTTGCAGTTAACACAACCCTGGTGTTGCCATATGCTTGTACTCTGGTAGGTGTCTACAATGCCTAGTTGCAGCACAGATTCTCACTGTACTGCACCAGCCCCCTTTAACTCCCAGTTGTTGCTGCTGGACAATCAAGGTGTTGGGCCCAGTCTCAGTTTCAGTGGCAGAAGTTACATAGGGAGGTACCTGTGTGTTGCACCCTTGTCTGCCTACATGGGACTGCGTACTTGTGTACACCCCTATTGCAGGGACAAATGGATGGGTTTGGTTACAGCTGCAGGACATACACTACCATGGTGTGGGTGGTGGGTTAATGCTACTGTATGTCCTGCTAGTGGGTTAGCAGTCCATGCTTGACCAGGTTGGCATGTTCCCACCTAATGCTGCACCCAGGGGCTCTACCAGGACAGGTACTGTTTGTTGCAGGCATGCCTCTCATGTGAGTTGGTCCTATGCCAAAGCCCTCCTGCTGTGACATGATTCCTCCAAGTGCACAGACTGGTGTTTCATTAGGCTGTACTGTGTGTGTGTGGGGGGGGGGGGGTTGAGACTGCAACTAAAGTGTATATCCCTTTAAGGTCTTAACCTGACACATGACTTAGTGTTGTATGCACCAGTTCTCAGGGTTAGCTGTGCTGTGTTGTATGTTTCGTAATGGGGATTTTACTTCCTGCTTCTTTGGGACCATTTGCTGTGTTTTTGTGTTCAACAGGGGCTGTGAAGGTAAGTGATACTGTTGTGTATGTGTTTGCTTTACTTGTGTAGCACTACCGATGTGCCGTTTGTCTTTTCGATCGGCTTCCCGTTGCTGGCCGTGTACACTGTCACTTGACAGCCTGTGTTTACACTTTAGGGGCCGTCTGCATTTGTTGGTTTTTCTAACGCTGTAGGTTACCACAGCAGGTCTTTCGTTCGGCAGCACCTCTCTACGGTCTAGCAGTGCTGCGGCCTTCTAGTTTCGGCGATGTAGCTCGCGGGCATTTGTCTCATGATCTACACGCCGGAACCCAAAAATGACACATATATTTTATTGGAATATTTTCAATCTATTCTTCAACATAAACAAACTTTTTCTGGTTCATAGATTAGTACTAGGCTAATTGCTCTTATGGGCCATTTTAAGCCTAGCCAATTACCCCCTGTGAGAATCAAACCCTGTACCTTGTGTCTGTAAGGCAAACACCTTAACCATTATGCCAACCTCCCACCCCTCTCTTTTATGTTTAGGACTATTAGAGATGAAACCTTTGAATGTTCAGAAAGTTAATGGAATTATTTTCACACAATTAATAATGAATATCCTAGTAACCAAGACAAAATAAGTATACTTGAATCAGCAGAGAAAACAACTTTGTCCCTTAAATGGAAGTTATATTCTTGGAAATGTATGCACAGATCCTTCTATATTCCTCAAAGAATGAATAAAATTAACAAGAGGCAAAATATGTGTAATAAGTGTATGTCAGATATTAACATAGATTGGGTTCATATGTTTTTTGACTGCTCAAACATTAAAACATTTTGAAAACAAGTAAATGAGTTATTACAAGCTTTATGTATGTATAATTTTACTCTTAACAAATCTCTAGTGCTTTTCAATACACCTGCTCCACACAACATTAAAAGAGTAAAATATCCTTTGCTCTGGGCAATACTGGCGGTGACCAGAAAGAGTATAACTAAAAACTGGATATCTGAACTCTCTCCCACTTTCACTGAGTTTAAAAATATGTTAACTGAAGTATATGGTTTACAAATTAGAACCATGATTTCTAGAACATCTAGAAAGACCTATAACTACCATATGTGGATAAACTTACAAAATTTGTTGGTAAAGAATGAATCAACACAATAATGAATTTCAGTCTTTTAGAATAATATGTAATACCTAATTAATATTGTTCAATTCTTCTCATGTATACAAAGTTTAATGGATGTCTTTGTAAATACCTCTGTTTATTTGGTTAACTTTTTTATATATATAATTGAATTTTAAATGCAACAACTTCTGTATTCATACTCATATGTTAATTTATGTGACTGATATATGAATTTATTTTATTAAAACTAATAAAACTATTAAAAAAAAAAGAAAATGTATGTTAAAACAAACCGTGTTACTCTAGCAACTTTCTACGCGCATAAGAACAATATTAAAAATATGTTCCTATTTTGGGGCTTTTGTCCCCCAGTTTGTTGGATTTGTCCCGATTTCTTGCACTAAGAAGCTGAGGGGAATGGTCAGACTGAAGACACAGGTACAGCATCATATTGGTGCTGGGGTATGTAACCTAAGACCTAGTGTTTCCCACAGTAACATTTTTGAGTGATGTATATTTGCTGTGTCAGTAAGTGCATGTGTATCTCTGTACATATGTAATCTCTGACTAGGTAGCATAACTGCCTGCAGCATGGAGTCTACCAGCCTATTAACATTGCAATATTGCAGTGGTTCAATAAACCTAGGCTGCCTCCTTCCCTCCTGGATGGGCCCACTGATGTCAGCCACTAACTCAAAACCACCTTGGGGGCTCTCCAGCATCCATGCTGTTAGTGGAACACAGGTTGTGTGGGCCACTCATTTCTCTTTTACACTTGAACAAAATGACTTCAGCTGGTGGTATTGTAAAACAATAAATAAATAAATAAGACATGGTACACTTCTACTTACATCCAAGGGTGTATTTTACTGTGTTTCTTTTAGATATTTCTGAATTAATTAGTGTCAGTGACTCAACTGGTAGTCCACTTAATGGTGATGCTGGAAGAATTAGGCAAATCAGTGTTCTGTCTCTGCACTTTATATGCATTTATATGCAAGCAGCAACACTACAGATCAGAATGGGGACAATGAATGCACTCCTTGGGCTTTGTTCTTCAGATGGGACATTAAGCCAGGATGCCCTCTGTCTGATCTGAAGTTGATTTTCCCACCACATTGCCTAAGTTAATATGAATGCATCCTAGAAGCCATGACATGTAAAAATAACCATATGAAGGCAACTAGCTAGCTAGCTATCTAACTAGATAGATAGATAGATAGATAGATAGATAGATAGATAGATAGATAGATGGATAGATAGGTACCACTTCTGAACTCTGTAGCTTGCATTATGGCTGTTTGCTCTTCATATTGCTGTTTCGGTTAGGAAATTGCATGTACTATGTTCATATTTTTTCATTTTTATTCCTCTATACAGTCTGTTTTGATTTGTATATAGTTTATTACTAGTTCTGATTTTATCTTGCATGTAAGCATGTTCATTATCTGCAACCAAAGCCCGACAGCAACAGTGACATAAGCATATATATGGACATTCAGGAGAATAATACTGCCTTTACTTGGCATTGCCTGTGGACATTCATGGTTATTTCTTTGTCTGCATTTACCTAACATAAATTTTATCATGAAACTTTGAATGCTGAAGGATTAAGGAGGCCAAACTACTGTTGGAAAATGCTGGATGTAGTAAGACATCCGCAGAAAAATAATATTAATTTCCCCCTTATGTAGCAATTGCTCAAAACCGATCTGCTTCTTAAGCGTCTTTTCCATCTCTGAATACAGATGAATCTTGCTGGTATCTACCATCTTTAGACATGATCTTTGATGTGAAGATATTTAATAAAGTTGATTTTTAGGCAATAAGTGACATAGATGTTTTTCCTGAGAGGGATGGAACTTGAACCATTAGATTCTTAATGTTACTTATAAGAGAGTATCTAAGCTCAAGGTCTATGATAGAACAAGGAAGTCAGCAAAGACTGTAGCTATATCTCTCCATATTCAGAGACTTAACCTAGCAGATGGCTTCCTTTTGTCTGAATTCTCTACGCTATCTTGGGTTATTATTTTGTATCAGATTCTCTTACCTCAGATTTAAGACTAAGGCCAATGAACATCTCAGAATTGCAAATAAAATTACAGCAGATTCTAATTATGACTATAATAAGGTTGCTTGTCTAAATGCCATTGGTCTCATTAATGAACTGCTCAAGCTTGAGATTCTCCTGCAACTTCAACACGTGTGTCTGTTTTTATCAATACTTGGTTTCATTTTAAAGACAGAATTCCATCCTTATCTGAGCTTTGTGCTTAGAATTCAGTACAACTTCCATGTCTCCATATGACTATGAAAGATTCCTGAATGTACTCACTGAACTAGTGGACTACCCATAGTGAACGAAATATTCATGATAGATGGTTTCAATAATCAAGAAATAGGCTGATGCACTTCTAACCCAAGTGTTGCTTCAAATTCAGTATCGGTGCAACAGGTAACACATTTGCCTTTGGTACAGATGACTGTGGGTTCAGACAAGTGACAAGTGGAGTACCTCAGGGTTCAGTCCTGCCACCGCTCTTGTTTTGCATCTACTTCTCTGAAGTACAGGCCAACTCTAAGGAACCCTGGCTAACAAAGTTTGCAGATGACTGCAAACTGGGAGCCATTATTGAATCTCAAAATGATGTTGATATTCTACAAAAGGGCCTTACAGAAACAGATGCATGGTGCCAGAGCCATGGGCTCAAGCTTAATGCCACGAAATGTATAGTAATCCCCTTTGGGAAAAAACATGTACCCATGAATTACCACATAGGTGGCAGTGCACTAAACACTGAAAGTGTGATGAGAGACTTAGGGACACAGGTGGACAGTGGTCTCACCTTTGATAACCACATCACCACAACAGTCAGGAAATCCTTCTATGTGGCACACTTCATCACTAAGGGCTTTTCATCCAGAAAAAAAGGAGGTCATTGTCCCACTGTACTCATCCCTCATTAGACCCATTATAGAGTACAATGCCTCATTTGGTATGTACCTCACATGACATCTGTAGAAGTTGGAAAGGCCACAGAAATACCTCACTAAAAGAATCACAGGCCTAAAGCAGATGCCCAATGCTGAACATCTAAAAAAACTCCAGCTATACTCTGTGGCATATCGTCTACTCAGAGGCGATCTCTGCTTAACATACAAGGCCATGTCAAACCCTGAGCTGTTGGACATGCTCCACTTAAAAAAATCCCAATCCCTCAGAGCCACACGCTCCAGGGATCTAAACCTTGTTATCGCAATAAACAAAACATTCTGGAGGGATAGGTTCCTGACCCAGAGACTCCCCAGACTCTGGAATACACTGCCCATACATGTCAAGCAGAGCACCTCCTTGACCCTCTTCAAAAGGAATCTTGATGACTGGATGGGAGAAAGGAAATTCAGCCAGGGTTCATGTCAGTCGCCCTGCTAGACATGGGTCCAGGGAAGTAAATATTGTGGGAAGAAATATCCAGGGAATTGTTATGGGTAGGCTTGTATAGGCCCAAGGGCCGATAGCCTAGTACCAGACTATGAACCTATGAACCTAATAGATTGAGTGTTGACACTGCAGTGCAGCACAAGGGGGATTGCGGTATTCCTGAATAGGTCATGTCTTGAATGAGATCTTAAACCAAGCCCCTGTCTGCTTGAGTTGGTAGTAGCTCAGGTGGATGTAAAAAATCCTACGGCACCTATTGAAAAGAGTAAGGAAAGGTCCCTGATGCTGTGCTAAATGTTCCCTAGTTGCATACATACTGCCCTGCAAAGAGAGATTAGTAGGACTAACTAGGTCAATAAAGAATAAGATAAAAGAAAACTATACCAAACTGAAAAATAATAAAGTTGACCACTAGCAGGCAGAACAGAGAAGATCATGTCCCTACACATACCATTCCTATAGTATCTCCATCACTGGTTAGATTTGAAAACAG
Source organism: Protopterus annectens (assembly GCF_019279795.1). NCBI lineage: Eukaryota > Metazoa > Chordata > Ceratodontiformes > Protopteridae > Protopterus > Protopterus annectens. The sequence continues at coordinate 1,322,444,562 of NC_056746.1, forward strand.
ATTAGTGATTTTCTGTTTTAAGGTCTCAGGTATCCTTTTAATGAATAATTCACAATTTAGGTGATAATATATTTTAAATGGGCAAACCTACTCACACTCTATTTTGAGCATTTGAAATGTTCTTGTAATACTGCCAGCCCCCTTCAGTCCAAGATGCTTCTTTTTTAGAAGACAGTGTTCCTCTTAGCTACAACACTGTATAGCTACAAAAGTGTATAATAGATCCAACATTCCCCACTATAACTAAATATAATGGGGAATGAAAAAATGAAAAGAGCAAACCACCTTGGTAATCCACTAGCATAAATAAACTTATAATGAAATTAGAAAAAAAAAACTTCAGAAGTCTTATAATACATTTAGTTTCTTTATTTATTCATTCGTTTACTCACTAACTAATTTTAATGTATTCATTCATTCACTGTTTTTCAAATGGGTGAGTAAATGCTGCAAGAGCCCTTCCAATTATTTCCTAGTAGGCGTGCACAAAAGTATTAATAAGAAGCAACAAAGAATGCAAATACACCAGATTGGCAGATACAGAGTCATGTTTACATTAATAATTTGCACAAGAGACTAAACTCAGTGGAGAAAACACAGCATGTAGTCCAAATATGAGCAACTAGATTTGAAATTTTTCATGTGACATTTTAGGGTTTATAATGGGTCATACGACTTAGTGATTATATCTGATGAAGTCCCATTTATTCATCAACTCAGAGACAAAGCACGTATCATTTGATTTTATCTACTGTGTTCCAATTTGCAATTCTATCTTGTCTTCAATAAATTGGACTTTTTATTCGCTTGTGCCTGGACTTTCATATTCATAGATTCACCTCTGGCTTTACTGCTTGATCAAGGAGATTTGGTCTGATGGTGAGTACTGGCAAGGCAGAAATGGTCCCAAGACTCAATTGTCTTGCATTTCCTATGATCCGTGATCCTATCAACCAAAAGAGTTTTGGGAAACAGCAAAATACATCACTTCAAATAACATTTTAACTAATTCAAACTCATTAGCTTTACTCCAGCAATCAAAAATGTTATTCTCACTACTACTACTGTATCAGAGACTGCTTTACATAACAAGATCAATGCAACCCACTTTAATAATAATCTTGTTTGTTCACCAGGTAGGACCTCTAGACACACAGTCCCTTTTCAGGGGTGACCAGTGAGCAATGTCAGGTTGTGTGACTTGCTCAAGACCACAAAAGATGCATATGAGGGCTGGGGGACTCAAACTGTATGAAGGGAACTAAATCTTGTAACCTTAACCTTTGGGTCAATTGAAACTATCACTTCAAAAACAGTAAAAGAACTCTTTTTCAAAATAGATTATAAATAGAAACAGGAGTTTCACATACTGCATCTTAAAATGCTACATCGAGGTAGATAATATCTTTGCAATCCACTAGCCATCATCATTAATGTCTCTGTGTCCAGCCAATCCATTTTTCAACATTTTAAGTACTCCACTGGTCTTTCACTATCTAAAATAAGCCTACCTTCCAGTTCCAATGACTTTCATTCATCACCTGTTATAATTTTATCTCTGCAGTTTTGGCCTGGGTAATGGGCAGCCACGGTGGTGCAGCAGTTAGCATTGCCACCTCACAGCAAGAGGTTCTGCGGGGTACCTTCTGTGCATTGTCTGCATGTCCTCCTTGTGGTCATGTGGGTCTCCTCTGGGTGCTCTGGGTGCTCCTGTTTCCTCCCACATCCCAAAGACATGCTGTAGGTGGATTGGACATTCTAAATTGGCCCTAGGCATGAGTGCATGCATGTGTGTGCCTTCTGTGGAAGATTGGGTGCCAGGCTGGAAACTCGACACCATAAAACTCCACTGCCAATCATGAGCAGGCAAGGTGATCCACTGTGGTGACCCCTGACTGGGAAAGGCTGAAAGAAGAAGAAGAGATTTGGCCTGCGTAATAAATTAGGTGGTTTGATTTTTTTTTCATTTTTCTTCCCAATCTTCTGTATTGCCACCCATGGGTGGTTATGCAGTGGGTATCAGTGTTGCTTTATTCTCACTTCCACAACTTGATGATCTCAATAAGACTGCCCTGCTCACCCATAGGAGAGGGGGTCACATGGTTGTTAACCTGGTCTCTGCCAAGTAAATGATCTCACATACGTGTACCCCTAAGCAATCCACACACTTGGAGTTGTCACACCCTTACTCCCTCTCTTGTCTGTGTCATCAAGTGTGCGAGGCGGTACTTGAACTTGGGTTGACTCAGCCATAGTCAGGCTTCTACTCTCTATGACACCAACACAGGCAAAATAATTCTTTACTGAAGCTGTCCCATTAGTTCTTGTTGCACAGTATTTTGACAAAAGTAGCTATCACTTCTTCTGACAGTGCTGCTAGGACAAGTTATATCTTGTAAGATTCATTCTGCAATATCACAGAAATCTTTATAAGAGCTGTATGACAGTTGATTTGATTATTAGCTTATGCTAATCATAACAGCAATGTGAATCTTTTCTGTAGTCTCCAATGTTTGTGCTGGAATAAACTATATCGTAGATGTTGACCTTGACATATCTGTTTATAAAATAGAAAAAAAAAACGGCTTCAGAAAGCAACCAATAGTTTTAAAGTGCATAAAGTGCTTTTCGTTTAATAAAATCAAACTTCTTCAGAGTTTATTAAATGAAAAGTGTTTTATGCACTTTAAAACTACTGGTTGCTTTCTGAAGTCGTTTTTTCTATTTTAATAGTTTATTTTGTGTTTTTTTGGTTATATCAGTTTATAAGGGAGACTTGAAGCTGTTTTCAGTGATGGATATACATAGAGTTGAATGCTCAGATTAATAATGCTTTATTTATTTATTTATTGTCAAATTCTGTATCGCTCCTCCAACTTCTCAACCCTGACTAAGCCATTTAGTTCCCCCTGTCCAGTAATCAAAAGCTTGGAAGTAGTTTGCAGAGCTAAAAACTGAACAACCGTTATTCTTACAGGCTTCTAGTTTTCATTATTCCCTACCATATCTCCCTCAAGCAGCTTCTAGAACTTAGATTCAAACTATGGCCCATTGTTCCACCTATCCCCAGAAAGAATGTAATGTACACCTTGCTGGACCTAGTGCTTCTGATTGTCCCTGTGCTCAAACCAGGATCCCAGGCATCCAACAGGTGTTACTTTAGTCATCAAAGTGTACTAATACAGACTTCCACTAGCATGTTCTGTCATCAGGAACTCATTTCTTTATCTACCCACCCACCTCTGTAACTTACTCCATCTCTAAGCATAGTGTATGAACTTGGCTGCTGTAGTTGCAATCACTGCTACATTCCTCTGCTACACTGATCTGTCTTTTATATACTGACATCTTGGGTGATGTGTCCAGTTCCACACAAGATATCTGCAGTTCTTAGCCATTAACATCTTCTGCTGTCTGGAATCATACCGCTCGACCCCTTAAGAGTAAGAAATCTGGACAAAGCCCTAAATAAAAGTGGGAGAAAGGCACAAAAATCGAGACAATTTTTAAATATTACTCTTAACAAACTTAGACATTTGATAGAATAACAGGTTTTGCATTAGCATGAATGTTCTGAAGGGTCTGAAGTCTTAAAACTCAAATGTCTGTGATTATTTTCTACCTTCAGTGTTTAATGGTTTGCCACTAATTTGCCAGAAAAACACAATTTTATGAAAAATGGATAAAATATATGAGGAAAAATATGGGCATTCTGCAAAAACTGTACAGTTGAGAGGTATGTCTGCAACTAGTGATTTTTATTGTCTATGTAATTGCATTGGCCTTCAGTTCTCACAGGAAGTAAATAGTATTTCACCCTTTGTCTTTGCGCATCACTAATGCTGCAGGAAAATAATGATATACTTTCTAGTTACAAGTCTCAGAATGTATATTATTGAAAAAAGGTCTACAAGATATATGAGTTCCTGGCAAGTCATTGATTGTAGTTTCAGCAAAGACAAACTGAGAACCGAGAATTGGTCACCAAAACTATATTATCGTGCTCCACTGTTGTGTGACTTTGGAGTGGGTATATATAAGTTTGGGGGATGGAGAGTATCCCTCACATGGGGTTGTACTGACAAGCTCAGAAAAAGGGCAAAACACAGCATGTCCACACCAGTGAACTCTGGTTTTATTGTCTAAATGCATCAGTAAAAACAAAAAAAAATAAAATGGGATAAGTCATGGGCATTCAGAACATTCAGAAGTCATGTTGCTACATTGAAAATACGGTAAATCGAAACGAACTACAATGAACTCACTTTCACAAAAGTACATTTTAGCAAAAATGCACTTTCAAAAAAGAAAACTACAAAAATAAAACACTACTCATGTTTATGCAGGGGGGGCAAACCCCCTCTGCACTCCCCATTGGGGTGGCTGAGCCCCCCATCCCCTACATTAATATTCTCACTCTGAGATGGCACTACAGTGGGGAAAAGGGAATATTCGCTGTACCGCGATCTAAGCAACAGTTTGCTTAATTGTACAATCAATAGTACATGTTGATGTACAACTAAATCTACAGGCAAACTGCATGTTGTCTTTTTTTTTCTTTTTTTGTGAAAGTGCATTTATACTAAAATGCACTTTCATGAAAGTGAGTTTGCTGTAGTACATTTCGATTTAATGTACTGTCAACGTAAAGATTAGGAACCATATATATATATATATATATATATATATATATATACATACATATATAAAAGCTTAAAAATGTAAGAATGAAAACTCTCATTTTGGTTTGCATAATTCATTTTTAAAAACATGAATATTTAAATCCCTCCTTTTGTGTGAGGTGACCTCTAATGATATGGCATACACCCCTTTAGTAGGGTCCCTTTTTTATATCATGAGCTTATTTTCAGTTGTACCTATTCCTGCTATGCTGACCCTGTGGTCTTGCTGGGCAACCTGCTCTTTTCTTGCTGGTGTTGGTTAGTCTCCCCTAAAGCATGGACATTGTATTCCACAAGAAAGCCTTGATATCATTTCCACTGGTACAATTGCTTCTCAACATTGGAATTGCTGGTAAAAAATCTACAGGAATCATATGCTTCATAGGCTATTTTTAACTCAGTAGGACTTTTTCATAAATGCTCTGACATTTCAAGGTACACAAAACACGTTAGAAAACATAAGAAATAAGGAATGTTACTTAAAACAACAAACAAAACAAAAGTAGAGTTTCATTCATTAAGTCGTTGTGTACACGGCTCATAATCCCCTCCCCCTGCAATCACAGATAATAGATGAACAGCATGCAATATTTCTCACATGTTTTGCCAAATACAGTCATCAAACACAGACACCCACATCCACAATCTTTTGATTATTTTGCTAATATTTATAAAATTGAATATCAGGCTATGAAAATATGCAACTGAGTATTCTGTGAAAATTAGACCATGCACTGACTGCCTAAACATACGTTTCACTGCACTGGCCAGCTGCTGCATGATTAGAATAAATGGATGCATTGCCTTGAATACAGAGTAATTTATATCAGTGGACAAACATAGTAGTATGAAGTGGCCTGTACAAAACATCTGAAAGATTTCTGTTTTATTTGTGTGAAGAGTTAAGGTGAGTCCTGTGATGGAATGGGATGGAGAAGAACTACAAATTATCTTGGAGAACATCTCAGTGGTTTTATTCTCTATGCTGGAAGAGGAATAGCAGTGAGATTTGTTAATTTGTTGGGAGTACACCTCAGTGGTTTTATTCTCTATGCTGGAAGAGGAATAGCAGTGAGATTTGTTAATTTGTTGGGAGTACACCTCAGTGGTTTTATTCTCTATGCTGGAAGAGGAATAGCAGTGAGATTTGTTAATTTGTTGGGAGTACACCTCAGTGGTTTTATTCTCTATGCTGGAAGAGGAATAGCAGTGAGATTTGTTAATTTGTTGGGAGTACACCTCAGTGGTTTTATTCTCTATGATGGAAGAGGAATAGCAGTGTGATTTGTTAATTTGTTGGGAGTACACCTCAGTGGTTTTATTCTCTATGCTGGAAGAGGAATAGCAGTGAGATTTGTTAATCGGTTGGGAGTACACCTCAGTGGTTTTATTCTCTATGCTGGAAGAGGAATAGCAGTGAGATTTATTAATTTGTTGGGAGTACACCTCAGTGGTTTTATTCTCTATGCTGGAGCAGGAATAGCAGTGAGATTTGTTAATTTGTTGGGAGTACACCTCAGTGGTTTTATTCTCTATGCTGGAGCAGGAATAGCAGAGAGATTTGCTAATTTGTCGGAAGTACACCTCCGTGGTTTTATTCTCTATGCTGGAGCAGGAATAGCAGTGCAATTTGTTATTTTGTCATACAGGTGATATTTCATGTCTGTGACTAACTACAGTTTGCTCAGTAAAACTGGTAGTGGGGTCATAATATGTCCACTATTCTTAAATTATGCATGGTAAAATAACTTTCTGTACCTTTGTCAAGAATTAAACAAAGATTGGAAAGCTCTATGCCTGCTGTAGGAGTGTGCTTTTCTACCCCCCCCACACACACACACACAGCAAGACCTTTTCAAGTCTCTCTTTCAGAAAAAAACACAGTTCTCCTCCCAGAACACTCCTACAGAGGTTACCTCCGAAGTCCTGGGGGAATCATAATGCACATGCCCGCGGGACCGGGGCAATCCACAGAATCAGGGCATTCACATGGCTTTTTCCAGTAGGCCTTTTCAGCAGTCCTGAAGGGTTACCTGGCTGCTGTTTTCTGGAGATGTGAACTATAGTCTGCTAATTTTTGCTAGATGTAGGTTCATGGCTGACATATGAAAATATCTGCAAGATAACCCCAGGCCACTGGCAATGCATCAGTTTTACTTTTGTTAATTGTACTGTTAGATGAGTTTTGTGGTTTCTTGTAATTATTTTATTTATTTTAGTTTTCATGCTTAGATTTAGTAGGCATTCTGGCTTTGATTTCAGTGGTATGAACATTTTCTACAGTGTTATATCATACATTCGTAAAGTCAGGCGAACACATACATACACAAAACATAAACTTGTGCACCATAAATAAGCAAACATGGAAACAGCAACACATAGACATAGCTGCACATACACCCCTTTAGTAGGGTCCCTTTTTTATATCATGAGCTTATTTTCAGTTGTACCTATTCCTGCTATGCTGACCCTGTGGTCTTGCTGGGCAACCTGCTCTTTTCTTAATGTTGTTGGTTAGTCTCCCCTAAAGCATGGACATTGTATTCCACAAGAAAGCCTTGATATCATTTCCACTGGTACAATTGCTTCTCAACATTGGAATTGCTGGTAAAAAATCTACAGGAATCATATGCTTCATAGGCTATTTTTAACTCAGTAGGACTTTTTCATAAATGCTCGGACATTTCAAGGTACACAAAACACGTTAGAAAACATAAGAAATAAGGAATGTTACTTAAAACAACAAACAAAACAAAAGTAGAGTTTCATTCGTTAAGTGGTTGTGTACACGGCTCATAATCTCCTCCCCCTGCAATCACAGATAATAGATGAACAGCATGCAATATTTCTCACATGTTTTGCCAAATACAGTCATCAAACACAGACACCCACATCCACAATCTTTTGATTATTTTGCTAATATTTATAAAATTGAATATCAGGCTATCAAAATATGCAACTGAGTATTCTGTGAAAATTAGACCATGCACTGACAGCCTAAACATACGTTTCACTGCACTGGCCAGCTGCTGCATGATTAGAATAAATGGATGCATTGCCTTGAATACAGAGTAATTTATATCAGTGGACAAACATAGTAGTATGAAGTGGCCTGTACAAAACATCTGAAAGATTTCTGTTTCATTTGTATGAAGAGTTAAGGTGAGTCCTGTGATGGAATGGGATGGAGAAGAACTACAAATTATCTTAGAGAACATCTCAGTGGTTTTATTCTCTATGCTGGAAGAGGAATAGCAGTGAGATTTGTTAATTTGTTGGGAGTACACCTCAGTGGTTTTATTCTCTATGCTGGAAGAGGAATAGCAGTGAGATTTATTAATTTGTTGGGAGTACACCTCAGTGGTTTTATTCTCTGTGCTGGAAGAGGAATAGCAGTGAGATTTGTTAATTTGTTGGGAGTACACCTCAGTGGTTTTATTCTCTATGCTGGATCAGGAATAGCAGTGAGATTTGCTAATTTGTCGGGAGTACACCTCAGTGGTTTTATTCTCTATGCTGGAGCAGGAATAGCAGTGAGATTTGTTAATTTGTTGGGAGTACACCTCAGTGGTTTTATTCTCTATGCTGGAAGAGGAATAGCAGTGAGATTTGTTAATTTGTTGGGAGTACACCTCAGTGGTTTTATTCTCTATGCTGGAGCAGGAATAGCAGTGAGATTTGCTAATTTGTCGGGAGTATACCTCAGTGGTTTTATTCTCTATGCTGGAGCAGGAATAGCAGTGAGATTTGTTAATTTGTTGGGAGTACACCTCAGGGGTTTTATTCTCTATGCTGGAAGAGGAATAGCAGTGAGATTTGTTAATTTGTTGGGAGTACACCTCAGTGGTTTTATTCTCTATGCTGGAAGAGGAATAGCAGTGAGATTTGTTAATTTGTTGGGAGTACACCTCAGTGGTTTTATTCTCTATGCTGGAACAGGAATAGCAGTGAGATTTGTTAATTTGTTGGGAGTACACCTCAGGGGTTTTATTCTCTATGTTGGAGCAGGAATAGCAGTGAGATTTGTTAATTTGTCGGGAGTTCACCTCAGTGGTTTTATTCTCTATGCTGGAGCAGGACTAGCAGTAAGATTTGTTATTTTGTCATACAGATGATATTTCATGTCTGACTAACTACAGTTTGCTCAGTAAAACTGGTAGTGGGGTCATAATATGTCCACCATTCTTAAATTATGCATGGTAAAATAACTTTCTGTACCTTTGTCAAGAATTAAACAAAGATTGGAAGGCTCTATGTCTGCTGTTGGAGTATGCTTTTCTACCCCCCCACACACAGCAAGACCTTTTCAAGTCTCTCTTTCAGAAAAAAACACAGTTCTCCTCCCAGGACACTCCTCCAGAGGTTTCCTCCAAAGTGCTGGGGGAATCATAATGCACATGCCCGCAGGACCGGGGCAATTTACAGAATCAGGGCATTCATGTGGCTTTTTCGAGTAGGCTTTTTCAGCAATCCTGAAGGGTTACCTGGCTGCTGTTTTCTGGAGATGTGAACTGTAGTCTGCTAATTTTTGCTAGATGTAGGTTCATGGCTGACATATGCGAATGTCTGCAAGATAACCCCAGGCCAATGGCAATGCACAGGTTTTACTGTTGTTAATTGTACTGTTAGATGAGTTTTTTGGTTTCTTTTAATTATTTTATTTATTTTAGTTTTCATGCTTAGATTTAGTAGGCATTCTGGCTTTGATTTCAGTGGTACGAACATTTTCTACAGTGTTATATCATACATTCTTAAAGTCAGGCAAACACATACATACACAAAACATAAACGTGTGCACCACAAATAAGCAAACATGGAAACAGCAACACATAGACATAGCTGCACATGCAGATGTGTATGTACACACAAACACACACACACACACACACACACACACACACACACACACACACACACACACACACACACACACACACTCACACACACAGATTTCTTTGGTGAACTAATTGAATTAATTGAAATTTCATGAGAAGGTTAAGTCTACCTACTTGCAGAAAATAATACCCAGTTTGCTGCTCTCCTGTTACTTCTGTCTATGTCACTAACTGAAGGCACGGGGACTCATTATCACAGCACAAAGCTCCTAAAAATGCACACTAGTTCAGAACCTACACTCAGTCACAGCAGTCCTTTGTCGGTGAAAGCAGACACTTGTTTTGTTGGCTGTGTCAGAGGCAGTAGTACTTCTAATGATTCCCACAACATGATATAGCAGAGGGTGCAGTGCATGACATTTGGGAGCAGTATATTTAATAAATTTTCACTGTATGGTTTACCCCAGACATACGAGATAGTGAAACGTATGTCGTTTATTTTGGACAATAGATGGTAAGACACTATGTAAGTTTTACTAATGTCCCATGTTTATAAATGGTCTATATCATAACAGCGAATGCTAAAAATAGTGAACACTGTTATGTTGAACTCAAATGTCCAAAATCTGAAAACAGCGAAGGAACGAATAAGCAAATTTTTTAACAGGGAAAAAAATTTGCTGATCAAAAAAAAAAAAAAAAAGAGTATACAGTCAAAATTAAGTGGGAGGCTGTGCCCCACATCCCCCCCAACTTAAATATACCAACCCTGAGATCACACGACAGTGGACAAAACAGCAAAGCCCGGAGAAAGGCCCAGCAAATTTTTTATCTGGGAAAAAATTTGCTGATCTGTTCCTTCGCTGTTTTCAGCTTTCAGACTTTGAAGTTCGATATATCAGCATTCGCTATTTTTAGCATTTGCTGGTGTGATATAGACCCATTTATAAATATGTGAGTTTAAATTCTCTCCCTAAAGCATGTCATTTATTTTATTTATTTATTTATTTATTTAATGATTCTAAAGACATGCGTCTGGAGCATTTCTCCCCGGGCCTCCGTTGAAAACAGGATCTGTGGAACCTAGTCGGACTTTCCCGGTTAACAAATGTTAAAAAAATAAATAAATAAATAAACATTTATAAATACGTGAGTTTAATTTCTCTCCCTAAAGCATGTCATAAATCATTACCTTTTTGACATAACACACAGGTTCATATTCATATCTGAACTGTATTGATATAAGGGGGTTCGGAGGTGAAAATGAAGGAGGAGTTAGAGGAAATAGCTGATGACAGACAACTGTGGTGGAAAACAATATGAACATTTTGCTCTACAGAATTCAACATTATCCCAGATCTGTTGTAATAGCTTCAGAAAACTACTAAGTTATTTCACCTTTTGCTTTATTTTCATGCAGTCTTTTTTGAAGTAATACATACTGCTGAATTTCTGAATGAATGTAATCTTAAAGTTGATTTCTCACTGCTGCAAAAATCAGAAATGCTGTTACTAAAAACACATCCAAATGGTAATCCTTGTGCCTGTTTTCTGTTGTATCCATCACTTTTGTACCTCAGCAACTGATTGGCAGGAAGCTAATATATAGCTATATTCAAAAATATAGGTATAATTAAAATTACATTACAGAGACACATTTCAATGAACTGGGGTTCCAAGTTATACCTATCAAACAACAAGCTGATGAGTTATGTAACAGCTGGTTGGATAAGTGTGAGACTTAAGATGGTGTATGGATGTTTATCCCTCCAAACCATGTTTGTATGTGTTACTGCTAAGTACATTAATGTAAGGAAAATGAAATTGTGCATGTATCCATATTTAAAACCATACACCAACACGGGGTAACTGCCAGTGCTTACCCAGGTAAACTTGTTCAAAAATACTCAAATGCAAATGGTAATGTATAGCAAGTGCATTTATTAGACGTATTTTTTAAGCATTTTCATGCAAAATGTGTTTTACAATGCACTTCATCAGGACAAAAACCATTAAAAGTTAACCAGCCATATATATATATATATATATATATATATATATATATATATATATAAAATGCAAACGAATCATATGACTAATTAACCTCATACAACGAATTAACATAAAAGGTAATGTTAAAAAAATCATTAAAATGAAATGACATTGGTGTTAAAAAAACAGATGAATATTTACACATAACTAAGCTTAACCCATTTAGCGTTACCCATTAAGGGTGTTCTGTATTTCACAAGCAGATGGTCACTATCATAACTTGGCAGCATGTAATTTTAAAATGCTGCTCAAGGAAACCATGCCATTCATACCATACTGTGTACTTGCATTTAAATGCAGCTGTGATAGAAGTTGTCTGTATTCTAACCTTAATTCCCAAGTCCACCTCTTGGATTTATCAGTACCCTTTCTATTATAAAAGAATATGTATCTCTATTTCTAGTTTCCTGTTGAACATTTATTGTGCTAAGAGACATATTCATGCTACAGTCATTATTTAAGGCAATTATTAACAATGGCATTGTTAATAAAGATTAAAAAATATAGTACTACAAAGTAAACCAACAGGAGCAGATGAAACTATAGAAAATGACAATCTATTTCTAAATAAAGACACACACACTCCAGGTGAGTCATGTTATTAGCTACATGTCTCTTCATTAAGGTAATGTTATAACTGATCCAGCTTCCTTGGTGGTATCTAGGTAATGTATGCTAAAACTCATTACACAGACCTCACTGTTAGTCCATGACAGTCAGGCATTGCTTGCACCTTGGCTGCGGGATTATTTAATGTAGGCAGTCTCTCCACAATTTGCTTGTCACCACGTGTGATTAAATCGCTGCTCCTGTGCCCATTTCACAAAGAATAACCTAATATGCTGTCCTCAGCTTCATGTAAGCTTCATTTTCACATTGTGACTGTCCATCCTTGCAGCACCTGCTCTGTGAAAATAATTACATTGTGATGTTTTTTTAATTCTGTGCCATCCATTTCTAGGCAGCCCTGTGTTCATTTCTGCAGCTTCCTTATCTGTCTACTGGCTTTTACAAAATATTTCACTGACTCTCCGTGTATTACCTTTGCAGCCCATTTTTCAACCCTGGCAAGCTAGTTTCAACAATATTAACTGAAGTAATGGTGTATACCTTGCCTTGAAAACAATACAAAGCAAGGGATCCTTTAAAAGAGAGAAAAGTAAGACAGTGCCATTAGAATATTACTGAGCTCTCATTGTCAATGGTATTTTACTTTTTATCTCATTCATAACACTTTTTTATGAGTAGTGAGATGATGCAATCATTAGACATAAGGGCAATGCATCCCGATTATTTATATGTTTTTGTTTGAAATAATATATATATATATATATATATATATATATATATATATATATATATATATACAAATGTATATCTATAGCTAATCTAGCTGTATATCTATCTATATACCTGCACACACACACACACACACACACACACACACACACACACACACACACACACACACACACACACACACACTGCGTTAATTAGTGAATATTTCATTGTTGTTATACACAGCGGTTTTATAAAAATGCAGACCTTTATTTTCTGCATCATCTGTTGCCTTGCATTCTTTTTTCATTTAGATCAATAAACTACCAGGCTGGGAATCCATTGCCATATGTAGAAGGAAAGACGATTGCTTGTTTATAATTGAGAATCCTATCAGCCCATGTCCCTTACACATGAGCAATTACCTGCATATTAGATGAGGTAATTCAATATGCAGTGCTGGCTCTTTTCATCAAATAAATCAGACAGCTGGTTTAGAAAATCACGGTGAATCATGCTTAAATTGTGTACATGCTTCAGTGGAAATTATGGATTTGAAAAGAGTTGCTATAAAGTCAGTCATCAAATTAATTTCTTGAGGCTTCACATTGGTATAATAAATTTCTTAAATGGCAATTTCTTTGAAATGTGGAGTACCTTTATTACATTTTTTTATTTCATAATACTCTGTGGTCTTCAGATGTGTTTAATAAAGTAGGAAGTGTTGAAAATGTTAATTGTAATATTGACAGAGAAAATATTTTCTTCACAGGAAATGTTGCTTTAAATGGCAGCTTCATCTTTGAAGTAACAATTTTGGTGATTTTATAAAAAAAAAACAGGAAACTGGTTTTAATTTAAAGCAGGGATAATGTGTAGTTTGTTTATGCCTTTGAGAAGTTACAAGAACCTGGTTTTGTATAAAGTAAAATGGTATACTGCTATACACATTAATACTGCTTTAATATAAGGCATTGTGAAATGGAGTGGCAGAATGCGATTCTTTTTATTAAAGTCATATATCAAATAAATAGGCAAAGTGTAGAAATAACAGAAATAATGTAAATCACTTTGTAGGGATGTGGGGTGGATACTTGTTTAAGGGAAGTTATTGTATGAATTTTAGAACCAGTTCCCAATATGGCAAGCTAGCATGTAGCACAGTTGTCAACAGAGGACTCCTTGCAGATGATGAAAGGACATATCAAAGCTAGCATGTAGCACAGTTGTCAACAGAGGTCTCCTTGCAGACGATGAAAGGACATATCAAAGCTAGCATTAAGCACAGTTGTCAACAGAGGTCTTGCAGACGATGAAAGGACATATCAAAGCTAGCATGTAGCACAGTTGTCAACAGAGGTCTCCTT